>NC_136798.1:36507470-36564833 GCF_951216825.1 Electrona antarctica
TCACTTACATAGGTATTGGATCTAAAAGCAAATCATATCTTTACAAAATGCCTTTCAGTGTGTGATCTGCCTGATATAGATAGGAGAGTGGAGACTAAGGTCCTCCTCGTGACTCACAGACCATATTGTCTGCACTAATTGACTGCTCTCTTTAGCCCATCATCTTTGGAGGGAGTGAATCTCTGAGTCATCAGGTTTACTCTTTCGAAAAGAGTAAATATGCTTCATTATAAGGCGCCAGCCAACCTGGCAATTACACCACAATTGCATCACAATTGATCTTTCAAGATTGTCCCCATAAATTATATATAAAGAATCTAACATTACAGGCACAGTGAAGCCAGTTCCCTAGTATTGTTTTCCACAATAGATTCCAACCTTGATCCTTTTAAAGTCCTGCATGTCAGCTGGTGCTGGCCTGTTAGAACGGGGCTGTGGAGTTTAAATTCTACGTGCCCATGATTGGACTGTCAGCTTAATGAAGATGGAACTAGTAGCCACTAACCCGTTATTAAGGCTATTTGATACTTTGACATACATTAGTCGCTTGACAAAAATGACATATCCAACAAAGAAAGTGTCGGCATAATTCACATCGACAGTTTTTTGCAGTTGAGAACATGGCATTGTATCGTACGACATGGCAGTTCAACAAAGAATACATTTGCCTTTAGTTGGCTTAGCATAACAGTTAACAGGTGACTGCGGCACTACGTTACCATAGCAACACCACAGCAGAGAACTCATCCCTGTTCACCATGATTGTAATGGAATGTCTGCTCACACACGCCCTCGCAGCCCTGTACGGCCCAGCATTACCGGGCACTTGTGTCATGGAAATGAGGCAGTTCTGTGTCTGGGCTGTGCTTGGTGCGGGTTGTGCGGTACACATGGTGTGTCTGTGTTGTGTTTGGTGCGGGTTGTGCAGTACACATGGTGTTTCTGTGTTGTGTTTGGTGCGGGTTGTGCAGTACACATGGTGTTTCTGTGTTGTGTTTGGTGCTGTGGACTAGAGCTCTTCACAGGTAAAAACATGTGTTGTGTTTGGTGCTGTGGACTAGAGCTCTTTACAGGTAAAAAACAAACAAACGTGCCGAAATGGGCATGTGAAATTTCATCCGATTCCGAGATTTCTTTCAAAACGACGGCACAGGGCCCTAGTGGACCCGTGACAATTTGGTCCGATTCTAAAAATGTCTTCTACATCCTGACAGTTTTCTGAAAAAGCTATGATTCTATGTCAGTTGTTCTTCGATTTTTCAAAAATAGCAGACCTACAAGCTCGTAGCGCGCCACTCGGTGGCACGCTATGAGCTTGTAGATCTGCTATTTTTCAATAGCTAAAGCATAACATAATGCTAACACCAAAAGGGTGACAATTCGGTGCGATTCCGATCCTAAACGAGCCTAAAACGTCGCACAAGTTAAACATTGTGTTTCTCTTTCACCAGTGCGCTGGCGCACACACGGTCACACAGTAGTACAGGGTCTTCTGGGATCCCCACTCTTATATTACACATAATGATAGACAGAGCCGAGTTCTGCGGGATGTACGGCCGATCCCGACCCGGCCCCCCCGAGTGATTATGATAAAACACGGATCTGTGCGGTCTCGGGTATTTTCGGCCGTGAAGAGCTCTATAGATGTGGACCAATGCAGTACACATGATGTATGGGTTGTGTGTGGTGTGTGTTACACATGGTGTGTCTGACTTTTTGCTCTTTTCTCTAAATATATAGTCTGTTCTCATTTAGTCAGATTGCACTGTCAAATGCTCGGCATGTGAGCTACAAATGGATGAAGTATACAGTTGGGTGCCACCGATATTGTCCCTTATCATTTGACCCATTTAGGCCTGACCTCAAAATTTTAAAAAATCCTTCTAAATCCTCCAGTTTTCTGAAATAAATATTTTCACGATTTTTCAAAAATAGCAGACCTACAAGCTCGTAGCGCGCCACTCGGTGGCACGCTATGAGCTTGTAGATCTGCTATTTTTCAATAGCTAAATTATAACATAATGTTTAAAACACCAAAAGGGGTTCCCGCCCAAAATGGGTTAACTGTCCTTTTGCGCAGATCACGCAAACCTCAGCAAAAAGAAAAGGACAATATCGATGGCCTCCAACTGTAGCAATGAGAACTTTACCGTGTAACCCACAATGAATGTCCTGTTGACCACCACCACACTACAGTAACGAGCAGCAGCATGGAAGCACAGAACATGTCCTTATAGGCATCAGACATACTGTACAGTAGGTCATTCTCTCATAACATTATCTGAGCTTTATTGGCACCGTCTGTCACTCAGTTATTTCTGTCTTGCTTCATTGAATTCTCACACAGGCGCACGCACACGCACGCACGCACGCACGCACGCACGCACGCACGCACGCGCACGCACGCACGCACGCACACACACACACACACACACACACACACACACACACGCATCCAACATGCATTCATCCAGCTTGTTCAATAGAAAATATGCAATGTGTGACACTTGTGGAAAGAATTCTGTGACCAAGTATATTATACGGTATTATTAGGCTATATATTTGATACACATTCCTGCCTAGTCGGGTTTAATTGTGAGGGCTTTTCTTTGATGGTACATTCTGAGCAGAACCCCCCCCCCCCCCCCCCACGTAGATATTGAGTTAAGACAGGCCGTCAGACTGTTGTGTCTACTGTACGTCAACAGACATACTGTAACGCATGCAGACAGAGGCTGTAGACCCCCAGTAGTTCAGTGAATCACTGACCACTGCTATGATCTGCTCACGTACAACAAGCAGGCACAGGCACACCAGATTCTACAAAACATCTTGACAGTCTTCTGAAAAACCTGTTTCTATATGACAGTGGTTCTCAAACCATTTCATTTCAAGGACCCCCAGCATTTTCCATATGGAAATATGTCGTTCCTGGGACCCCTCGGAAGCAAAGATTTTAGTTTGCTGTGAAAGAATACATTTAATAAAGATTTTTCAAAAATAGCTCATAGCACGACACTCGGTGCCGCGCTATGAGCTTGTAGATCTGCTATTTTTCAACAGCTAAAGTTTAAAATGATGTTTAACCCATTTTGGGCGGGAACCCTTTTTGGTGTTTTAAACATTATGTTATAATTTAGCTATTGAAAAATAAATTATATATTTTTTAAATCGTGAAAATGTGGCACAAATCCTGACAGAAAACTGTCAGGATTTAGAAGACATTTTATAAATTTCGACGTCAGGTCAAAATGGGTTAAAGTGGTTCAAAGCTAAGGCGACACGGATACGTCCTCTAAATGTGTCTAAAGGGGTCTAAATGTGTTCATTTATCCATTTGTAACACAAGAGATGAACGAAAGAAAATGAACGCTAAAGATGTCTCGGTGCACTTGCTTATGAAACAAACGCACCTGGGGTGCAGGTACTGTATTGGATCTCTGATCAACGCCGACATCTCTTGTTTTCCGTTCGTGTCTCTAGTTTGTGACCTTGACCTTTTCATCCTAAAACTAATCTATTCAGGGCAGCCTCCACACGATCATTACCACCAAGTCGCATGGAGCGCCTCTGTTCTCGAACTTGAACCTTGGACTTGAGTGTGACTTTGACCTTTGCAATCCAAATCAATGAAACATGTCTTTGTTCAAATTACAGTTGGAGGCCATCGATATTGTCCTTTTCTTTTTGCTGAGGTTTGCGTGATCTGCGCAAAAGGACAGTTAACCCATTTTGGGCGGGAACCCCTTTTGGTGTTTTAAACATTATAATTTAGCTATTGAAAAATAGCAGATCTACAAGCTCATAGCGCGCCACCGAGTGGCGCGCTACGAGCTTTGTAGTTCTGCTATTTTTGAAAAATCGTGAAAATATTTATTTCAGAAAACTGGAGGATTTAGAAGGATTTTTTTTAAAATTTTGAGGTCAGGCCTAAATGGGTCAAATGATAAGGGACAATATCGGTGGCACCCAACTGTACTGATTCGGAATGATCAGTAAACACGGTGGGAATTTCCCACCGTGTTTTTTGATAATATGAGACTAGATATCGTCTTTTCACTCGCCTAATTTGACACGTCAAGTATTGTCCCACATTTTTTGTAAATCATCATATTTTCAATAGCGATAGGTAAAAATGTTTTACCCAGCCGTACTGCTCATCCGTTCTCCAGTTAAAAATACATGAACTGAACACCCTGCCGTGCATTGCTGTGGGCAAGCTGAATTAATTACTCAACAAGTCCGTCTAAGTGGTTATAATACATTGTTTTTCTCTATTGCCATGTATTGTATTTCAAGACATGCAGTGCATGTGCTGCTCACACAAACATACGGTCGTGTCACACAAACCAAACATCTCAGTGTAATTGCTCTTCGGATGGAACAGGATTTTATCGATTCATGTGTGAAGTATATTCCTAAGTGGACAAGTAATTTCCGTCCCAACTGACCAGCGTTTTAATGATGGCCTGCGGTTCACGCCTATTATTGACCAAGTCCATATGAACGCAGTGGCCCTGCAGGTCGGATTTCCAACCAGAGCATTATGTAAGAGGAAAATGGCCACTGTGTGGTTATCTTCACTTTAGTCTGTAGAACTGCACATGGCAGTAGAGCAAAACTACAGTTGGAGGCCATCGATATTGTCCTTTTCTTTTTGCTGAGGTTTGCGTGATCTGCGCAAAAGGACAGTTAACCCATTTTGGGCGGGAACCCCTTTTGGTGTTTTAAACATTATGTTATAATTTAGCTATTGAAAAATAGCAGATCTACAAGCTCATAGCGCGCCACCGAGTGGCGCGCTACGAGCTTGTAGGTCTGCTATTTTTGAAAAATCGTGAAAATATTTATTTCAGAAAACTGGAGGATTTAGAAGGATTTTTTGAAATTTTGAGGTCAGGCCTAAATGGGTCAAATGAAGAAATGATAAGGGACAATATCGGTGGCACCCAACTGTATCTTCACTTTAGTCTGTAGAACTGCACATGGCAGTAGAGCAAAACTATACTGAACCGGCAAACGTGTCAGCATAACACACACATGGGCACACATACACTGTCACTTTCGTCATACTGTATATCAATGGTTTTCAACCTTTTTCATATCAAGACCCATTCTTTTTGGGGCATTTGAGCCCAGACCACCATTTGATGAGATTTAGCCTCTCGGACCCAAAACTTTTGAATATTTTGTTATCGTTGGATAAGATTTTTTTCCACAATTCCATGCTGTATTGATGTTGGTACGAATAGAAGAGACAACATGCAGGCAAACGTTGGATCAAAATACATTTCCATACCTGTAGACTTCTTGTAAATTAAGTAATGCAGATGTTTAACAATAATTTAACTCTTGAGAGCGTAAAATGAAAACAAATATTTTTGTAGTATTGGTTGATTGATGCTCGTGACGATGAATGAAACAGAATGAGTACAAGTCGTGGTGTTTCGAGCTCATGCTATTCTTCGGTTCGAAACGTCACTCTTCGTAACTCTGATATAAAACAATTGGCAAAGGGAGCTCTGGTGTGCAGCCCTATTTTCTATACTTTGATCTCAGTTCACTTCGGGGGGCCTTGTGCTACTACTCTTTGATCCTTTAATACAGGCGTGCCCACACCTTTTGGACTTGCGAGCTATTTTAAAAATGACCAGCTCAACAAGATCCTCCAAAAAAACGTATTATCATGAAAATTGTTTCAAAATGTACCTTAGCGAGTTAGCGGCGCACTTGAGGAATAAACGGGAGGAAATTGAATTGGTAGGGTATAACTTTATAATGCTACTGACGTCTGTACTATGTCAATCAATCAAGTGGCACCTTAATTCCAAGTGGCAGCTAGATGCCAAAAAATATATATCACTGTATATTTATTTTTACGGTCATCTGATCTACCTCCACAGCCTTTGTGATCTACTGGTAGATCACGATCTACCTTTTGGGCACCCCTGCTTTAATAGAATGAAACCATGAATATCCCATCTTGTTTCTCTGTAGTGTAGTTAGTTAGTTAGTAGGGCTGGAAATAACCATGTCAATACAATATGTATCACCGTACAGAGGTCAAGATTCACTTCATAGCACAATACAAAGGTCAATATACGATACATATCACAATGTATCACAATACAATTCAGTTTACAATAACATGGATATCACAGTATGAGCCAGGTCACAATGTATCATGATAGGATTCAGATCACAATGCAAAATGACAAAGTACAAAAATAAGTTATTAAGGGTTTTGTTTTTCTATAAAACCCAGGCACAGGTAGTGTTTATGCATCTGCACGAATAATGTAATTCCGGCAAAATGTGCACAAACCTACACCCACACTTGGAAAAAAGACAAAATATCGATACGGAACTGAACGATTAGATACGAGAGGTAGAATCGTGATATTTGACTTTATCGCTATGTCATCGTAGCCCTTGTAGTTCCAGTAGTTAATCTAAGGAAGTCGTCACGACTCAAGCCAGCTCAGGTCAAACGAGGGGAGACCACACCTGTAATCAATTAAACACAAAGTAAAAACTGTATCCCAGCCCTCCGAGAATCAGTGTTGTTTTTGGCAGCAAATTTCTATTTTAGTTTTAGTCATAGTCTCTTGAATAGTTTTCATTTAGTTTCAGTCACATTTTAGTCACCTGGGATGTTTTAGTGTTAGTCTAGTTTTAGTCGACTAAATATCATACGATTTTAGTCGACTGAATATCTACAGTTGATTTAGTCGAACACATTTTGTTCGACTAAATCAACTGTTTTGGCGGGCCTTGATGCCGTCGTAATGACTGATTTTACACATCTACAAGCCCACAACGTGTCGCAGAGCGACGCGTTGTGAGCTTGTAGATCTGCTATTTTCAACATGCAACTAATTGTAAAATAACTTATACTAGATCTAGAACGAGAACAACACTGCCGAGAATATAGACTTCACTGATCAGTGGATGCTGGTGTGTCTCAACTCATCACCAGCCTGACACACCTGGTGTGTCTCATCACCAGCCTGACACACCTGGTGTGTCTCAACTCATCACCAGCCTGACACACCTGGTGTGTCTCAACTCATCACCAGCCTGACACACCTGGTGTGTCTCAACTCATCACCAGCCTGACACACCTGGTGTGTCTCAACTCATCACCAGCCTGACACACCTGGTGTGTCTCAACTCATCACCAGCCTGACACACCTGGTGTGTCTCAACTCATCACCAGCCTGACACACCTGGTGTGTCTCAACTCATCACCAGCCTGACACACCTGGTGTGTCTCAACTCATCACCAGCCTGACACACCTGGTGTGTCTCAACTCATCACCAGCCTGACACACCTCTGCCAATCTGACCCCCCTCCTACATAGGAACAGAAGGAACACAAACAAAGAGCCACAGGCAGCGTAGGGGGGGAGAGGTCATCACAAAGTTTCCCCATTCCATCATTCACAGAGACCATAGGGAGGCAGAGAGAGACACAGAGTAGAGGAGACCTGTGAGTTTCCCCATTCCATCATTCACAGAGACCATAGGGAGGCAGAGAGAGAGACACAGAGTAGAGGAGACCTGTGAGTTTCACCATTCCATCATTCACAGAGACCATAGGGAGGCAGAGAGAGAGACACAGAGTAGAGGAGACCTGTGAGTTTCACCATTCCATCATTCACAGAGACCATAGGGAGGCAGAGAGAGAGAGAGACACAGAGTAGAGGAGACCTGTGAGTTTCACCATTCCATCATTCACAGAGACCATAGGGAGGCAGAGAGAGAGAGAGACACAGAGTAGAGGAGACCTGTGCAAGAGATGCTACTCTTTCCCAGAGCAGGACAAAGTGTTTTATTTACTACTGTATGCTGGGCTTGTCAGAGTTTTGTGTTTGGGTTATTGGGTGTATTTTAATCGCCTGCATCTGTCTGGTTGTCTCTCTCACAGCAATAATTCTGATTTGGATCAAACTTTGCAGAAGACGGTATGGTTAAGAACTGTGCTATGTTTTTGTTTTTTTACCCTGTAAAAAGTCAAGGTCGCTGTGCACGTATACTGCGTTCACACGGGCAGATGCAAAGATACAAAGATTCACAGCACATTTGTCGCTTAGTATCGGAAGTTGAAGCCAGTTAAACATATTTGTAGCTTTGTATCTTTGTAACTCTTGCAGCAGCTACAAACGTCTGATTTGCTATGTACAGTTGGGTGCCACCGATATTGTCCCTTATTATTTGACCCATTTAGGCCTGACCTCAACATGTTTAAAAATCCTTCTAAATCCTCCAGTTTTCTGAAATAAATATTTTCACGATTTTTCAAAAATAGCAGACCTACAAGCTCGTAGCGCGCCACTCGGTGGCGCGCTATGAGCTTGTAGATCTGCTATTTTTCAATAGCTAAATTATAACATAATGTTTAAAACACCAAAAGGGGTTCCCGCCCAAAATGGGTTAACTGTCCTTTTGCGCAGATCACGCAAACCTCAGCAAAAAGAAAAGGACAATATCGATGGCCTCCAACTGTAGCATCACGTCGCTGTCTTCCAGTAAAAATGAATGGTAGACTGTATATTTGTATCTGCCCGTGTGAACGCAGCATTATACTTCAGATAGCATGTTGCGCCTTGCTTGTTTTGTTTCTAAATCCATGTTGTCCGCTCTGACTAAATGACTCATGCTCACACCACTTTACCTTTCCTTGTGTCGTGTCTTGTCATTGTTGTTTGTTATTTCTCCACTAAAGTTGACCTGAAACGGTCCTTGAGCTGTTGGGCTCCATCCATCCAAAGGATAGATTACCGCTGAAACTTGTTCCAGCAGTCACTTTCATTACATCTTGGCAGAGGCTAAACTTCTACCGCGTTTGGCCACTGTAGTACCAGAGTTCATCTATTTTCCCCCTGACAACTTGATGAATATGTCCCACTGTTTGACTGGAGTTTGGTATATTCTACACCGAGTCCTTGTTTGACGGTGTTATTGCCTCGGGGTGTGATCCGATGCGATGTCACCTCTTTGATAAGACATTATGTCGAAATGATGTTTCTTATGCTAGTGTGACGGGTAACAAGCACTCCTGCAAGCCAGATCATTGATCACGGCGTGAAATGTATGAGTGAAGTGTTTCCAATGACTTGTGAGTCTGATAGGAATCATTGTGGGCGGATAGTGCAGCCAGGCTGCCTGTCATTGGTCTAGCATGTTGTTGTTGGCTTACTTCAATTGCAAGCCGCACAGTCTTGGCTCCTTTGTGTCTCTGATTCACTGCCATACTGTAGTGTCTCTATGTACCAAAGAAAATACAATAAATGTACTATAACAGTACCGTTTCAAACATGGCTGCTTATGTTTGTCACTGACTGACTGAGTCACTGAGCGGTGATGACACACTAGTGGTCGCCGGCCGGTTGGGCTAACAACAAAATAGACAATTTTGCCTCTGGACAACACACGCTTGTGTGTGAGGAATATAGAGAGAGGCAGAGAGTGAATGCGTGCAAAGAGAGAGAGCTACTTGCAGGCACTTCACAAACACACATGACCAAGCTCTGAACTTGGGATGACAGGGCCTTCTCAGTTGCTGCTCTACGGAACTCACTCCCAGTACCAAACCAAGAAAAACAGATTTCTTCTTTTAAAACCGGCCTCGAAACCCACTTGTCTTCCCCAACATAATCGTGTTTCTCACCTCTATTTCTACCTCTGTAGGCTCTGTGCCTACTTTTGTGCCCATATGATTCGCCGAGTCTGGATTGATTGATTGATTGAAATATTTATTAACAGTTTGCAGAATTACAGTACATTTCAAGCACAAACTCAATACAAAGGCTGTTAACTGTGAGTGGACGACCCAATTAAGCATTACACTTGTTTACAATAGGGTCCACCATGTTCAATTCATCAAAACATTTAGAGACGTACAAATAGACACTTCTATATAGACAAAGAACAGAACAGGAATTCATCATAATGGACGTAAAAAGGGAAAAGAAACATATACAGTGAGGGAAAAAGGGGGGATGATCTTGCAGGCCCCAGTCAGTAGTGCTCAGCAGTCCATCAAGCGACCATGCATGGATATATATCTCGGACTCTTAGTTCCAGTCAGCCAGCTATGATCCATTAAACTGGTATAAAACTGCTGTGGGTGGATAACACGGAAATGTGAATATTACTGACTGATTAAGTTTCCCCATTAGCCCTGCAGTGTTTCATACATGGTCCAGCCTTACAATAGGTTCTGACCTTGTTTTAAAAAGGCAATGCCACTGGGTAGTGGGTACCACAGTTTTTATTATTATTCAAGATTCATCTTTTAGAGTTTCAAAGTGTTTCAAATAAAGATAGCTATTGTGTGCTCCTGGATCATTGAAGAGCAAGTCGGGAGCGCGGCACGCATGACCGTTATTAATAATAATTGGGTAACAATAGTACACAATGATCATTATTTACTGTAGGAGGAATAGAGATTGACACTGCCTCTTTAAATATTCTGAACGTAGGAGAGCCGAAAAGCAAATACCTATTATTCCAATAAGTGACAACCGAAGAAATATTGTCATTGTGGCAAGACACTTGGCTGTTGAGCAAAGTAAACACAACAGAACGCACACATGTTTGTTTTACTAGCAGGATTGATTTCTGGTAGTTGACCGTCTATTCTGCAGTGCGTGCGTGCGTGCGTGCGTGCCCGCGCGCGCACACACACACACACACACACACACACACACACACACACACACACACACACACACACACACACACACACACACACACACACACACACACACACACACACACACAAACCTAAAACGGCTAATCAAAACAGCAAATCAAAGTGAGTTTCATGCTGAAGATATGCTTGACACATTGCCACAATGACACAAATGAAAACACACAGATCAAAGCTGTTTTGTCCTATGCTGCCGTAGATTGGGTATACTGGGAGCGAAAAGTGTGTGCGCGACGCGTGTTTGAGACACATGTGTACATTTTGTATGTGCGTGCACGCAGCCATTGTGTGTCACGCTGCTGTATAGCCTGGCTGTGGTTGCATATCGGCACAGATAGCGTCTGAGTTCTTCTTTGATGTGTCACCGTTGGCGACCAAACATGATGGGCCTTGTCTTCCTTTCCTCCGAACCCATCAACATGTCTTCTTTATCACGGTGGGAAAAAATGTGTCAGAAAGAAAAGCTCATTAATTCACCACAGATTTCCTTTAAAAAAAAAACAGGCCAACGATGAGAGACATACTGCGTTTGAGATGCACATCCTTTGATCAGGTTTCAGTCCGTTTTTAATCCATTTTGGGCGGGAACCCCTTTTGGTGTTTCAAGCATTATGTTCTACTTTAGCTGTTGAAAAAATAGCAGATCTACAAGCTCATAGCCGCGCTATGAACTTGTAGGTCTGCTATTTTTGAAAAAGCGTGAAAATGTGCCTGAAATCATTGAATATATAATCTTTCAGAGCAAGTTTTTAACTCAAATCTTTGCTACTGGGAGGGTCCCTGGAACAACATATTTTCAGATGGGGGTCGGCGGCCAATGTCATATATATTTGGGGTCCTTGACATGAATATGCTATAACGACTGACATAGAAACATGGGTTTTTTCACAAAACTGTCTTAAAAGACATTTTTTTTATGTCGACGTCGGGTCTAAATGGGTTAAAATAGAACACCCTGACTCTAGTAACCATTGGCAGCTTCAGAAAGGGTGAATAATGTTTTGGATGAGTGTTGGAGGGGGCTATTATATTGCAGCAACACAGATGTTACCTTGAGATGAACGAGCTTGTGTTTTTTTTGTGCATGGTTGACATTTCTAAACTAATTGAGTCGGGAGACGGAGTAAAGACCTTGAAGGACACTCAGGGGAGGATGTTGTTAAATCATAATAGGATAAACCCGCCAACAGATGACTTTCCCTTTCATTGACCGTCTATAATCCGCACGCGCAGACACACACGCACGCACGCACACACACATTTATACTCGAGGGCTACACAAACACATACTGTACGTATCCGCTCTCACCTCGCACACACACCTCGTTACGCCTACAAACTTCCATGGTACGTATCCATCCATCACTTGTCAGAATGGAGTGAGAGTGTGATGATGATGGATGGACGGTTCCACAGAGAGGAGGAGAGGAACTGTGTGTGTGTGTGTGTGTGTGTGTGTGTGTGTGTGTGTGTGTGTGTGTGTGTGTGTGTGTGTGTGTGTGTGTGTGTGTGTGTGTGTGTGTGTGTGTGTGTGTGTGTGTGTGTGTGTGTGTGTGTGTGTGTGTACGTGTACTTCAGGTGTTCTCACAGACCCTGAGGTTCATTGTATATTCAGCAGGACTGTAGTGACCTGTGACCCTCTATCCGAGCAGTGGTTTCCAAACTTTTGAGGTGGAGACCCAAAATAGAGATTTAGATGTTTGCCCCGGGGGTTTGGGAACCAGTGCTCTATCGACTATATTCACATCCATTTTGTTCTTAATCCATTTTGGGCGGGAACCCCTTTTGGTGTTTTGAAGCATTATGTTATACTTTAGCTATTGAAACATAGCAGATCTAGGTCTGTTATTTTTGACAAAACGTGAAAATGTGCCTCAAATCTTTGAATATATATTATTACAGAGTAATAACATTTTAACTCAAATCTTTGCTCCTGGGGAGGTCCCTGGAACAACATATTTTCAGATGGGGCGGTGGAGGCATATTACATATAGTTTATGGGGTCCTTGACATGAAACATTGAGCACCACTGATACAAAAACATAAGGTTTTTCAGAAAACTGTCAGGATTTTGAAGACATTTTTTAAATTTCGACATCGGGCCTAAATGGGTTAAGTTGTGCTCAGGCTGTGGGAACCCCCCCCCCACCCAGGGTTTAATCTAGCGTATTACTGGGGGTTGGGGAGGTTGTATTCATTGCGGTAGAACGTTCATTAAAGATAATGGTCCGTGTACCTTCTTTCTCTAGGGGTAAAGCCAGAATCGCTTGTCATTTTTTTCCCTCTATTTGTCTCCTGCACGAGCAGAGCCAATTCACGCTGAGGTGTCGAGGTGTGAAGGTCACACACTGACGGCGCGCCCCTCCCTCCATTGCCAGGCTCTTGCCAACCCATCCCTTTTTTTTGCCTTTGCATCACCCCACAGGTGCCAGCCTGGGCCCAGTGTGGCCCCGTGGCAGGGCAGTGGTAACACCGCGGTTGGCGATGCCTTTTAAACCCCCCCCCCCCACACACACACACACACACAGGCACCACTTATGCCAGTGCAACCATATGTTTCCCCCCGCCACCTGTCACACGCAGAGGGCAAAGGTGTGAGCTGCCCGGTGGTACCACACTGGCAGAGGGCTCCGCCTCTTGGGGGAATTAGACAGTTCCGTGACATATTTCCTGGTGTTTCATGATATTTGAACCGGGGGGGGGGGGGGGGGGGGGTAGCATGGGGGGTAAGCGCTTAGCTGTGGAATTACACATTCACAGCATGCATACTCTTTGGCGCCATAAGACCTTTTTAAGTCTGTCGGAAAAAAATATTTTATTATTTAATTACAATATTTCAAGGCAAGCGCTCAACCTGTTATTTCCCCTCCACAACATTGTGTATAAACAATGCGCCACCGTAATTGGTATCTGCGGTGTCTCTATAGTCTCTACTGTACGCTGAGCGTTGACTTGGCGATGAAACGACCTCACACGGTTAGTAATAAAGGAGACAAAATATACCAAGGTGAGTGAGGCTTCCTGTTGAATTGACCTCGCCTTCGTGCATCAATTTCCTGTTTCCTGTCTGTGGGGGAAACGGTCACAGTGCCACAGCAATGTGTGTAGTACAGAGACGGGTCTCCTGACGCCAGTGGTGCAGGGGAAAGTACTCGCATGTTTTAGCTGGATAGTATAGACCGAGCTGATTGTTATTGGGTAATTAAGGGTGAAGCTTGACCGGCGTTTTGCGTCGGCCCTAAACCATCCTCTCCGAGTCTGTTGTCCGCTAATGACCGCCTCACTGTCCATTATCAGTTATCACTTACTTGCCGATGGCCCTTTTACCATTTTGAACCCCCCCCCCCCCCCTGTTCTCCCTCCTGCTCTGAAAAACGTTTGCCTCAGTGATCTACATTAGGCCTCTGTTTGACCCACATCCTAAGGCTGATAAAGATTCATCAGGTTTTCCACACTCCCACATATTCTCTCTGTGTCTTGACCTAGACAATGACACACTGGACTGGGCTTGCTGCAACAGGGCTGCAGGTCTAAGGACACACTGGACTGGGCTTGCTGCAACGGGGCTGCAGGTCTAAGGACACACTGGACTGGCTTGCTGCAACAGGGCTGCAGGTCTAAGGACACACTGGACTGGCTTGCTGCAACGGGGCTGCAGGTCTAAGGACACACTGGACTGGCTTGCTGCAACAGGGCTGCAGGTCTATAAGGACACACTGGACTGGCTTGCTGCAACGGGGCTGCAGGTCTAAGGACACACTGGACTGGCTTGCTGCAACGGGGCTGCAGGTCTAAGGACACACTGGACTGGCTTGCTGCAACAGGGCTGCAGGTCTATAAGGACACACTGGACTGGCTTGCTGCAACGGGGCTGCAGGTCTATAAGGACATACGACAGAGGAAGTGTATTACAGTATATGCGTACTGCTGTCGTCCTGCTTCATATCCTGTATGCCAGTGCTTCTCAAAGTGGGGTCCGGGGACCCCCAGGGGTCCTTGAGGGAGTTCCAGGGGGTGCCCAGCTAAATTATAGTTTGTAACCAAATGGACCCTTATAATGGATTGCATTTTTATATCGCTTTTCTATGCACTATACGTGCCTACTCAAAGCGTTTTACAATGGTCCATTCATTCATACATTGGGACTTGGGAGGTGAAGTGGTGAACAGTCAACGCCAGCGTCCTCACTTCCCACATTCACACACCAATGGTGGAAACCACTGGAGGCAATGTGGGGTTCAGTGTCTTGCCCAAGGACACTTTGATCTGTAACTCTGAGAGTGTACAAATAGAACCAAATGAACCCTAACAGGTCCATTTGGTTCCATTTGTACACTCTCAGAGTTTTATTTTACAAGATAAATTGGGGTCCCATAGATAGAAATGCCATTAAATCCTCATGTAATGGCATTTCTATCTGCAATAGCCCGTAGCCTATTGCATATCAAACTGGGGGTCCTTCTCTTCTCTTATGGGGGTCCCTGGCATGTGTTTCAAATGGGGGTCCGCGTGCTAATTAGTGTCAATTTGGGGGTCCTTGACACGATGACTTTCTCCACATTTCATAATGGAACAGTTCAGTGGATGGGGTCACGGTGAGGTTATTTCTCAGTGTCAGCCACCCGCCTGTATGATAAACTATACAGTCACGTGGTTGCAGTTTCTTCCCTTGGCTGAAAGAGCAGCTTGGGTTCAGGCCCATCTGGGCCAAGCTGAGGAAGCTATTGAACTAATCTCCTCAGACAGAAGGCTTGAACTTAAAACACAGTTGGCTGGGCTGGAGGCCGACGAACGATCTCTGCTTTGGAAAGAGACCAGTGGCACTTTCTTCTCTCTCTCTCTCTCTCTCTCTCTCTCTCTCTCTCTCTCTCTCTCTCTCTCTCTCTCTCTCTGAGATGGGATAATATTATTATTAGAACATATAAAAAGGTCTTGGGATTTAAAAAAGAATTACACCTCCACAAGCACAACTGAAAGTGACCATGCTGGCATTTTTCACTTCAATCTATTTTGGGAAGTAGCTATAGGTTTGGCACATCCCACACTGTGCCACAATTGCAGCAGAAGTTGGATGACAGAAAAGTGCAAGACTTTTTCTTTTTTTTCGCAAAAAATAAAATGTTGTATAGTTTTACTCCAGAACAGACTCACTCTTGTTGAGTTGTTCTTGTTGTTCTTAGATAAGCCCCAAAATATATCTTTTGGGGCTTTTTTGCCAGCAAAGTTTGTTGGGATCGGGACTCGAACCCGCGACACACTGTAAGGCTGGCTTAGCAGGCAAGGTGCCTGGACCGCTGAGCCACGGCCCAGGCCAAAAATGTATTATATATATATATTTATGCATGGGAACCTTATGATTTACTGTTTTAAAATGATAAACTGCTGTGTCGATAAGGTAATGACATTAGTTCAAAGCTTGGCGCTTCCAACTCTCTGTCAGCTTTGTTAGTATAGCAACTGAAAGAGACTTTCTGTGTGGATTTGTTCTCTCCATGTCCCCCAGGGTAGAACATGCAGTAATCCTGGTCTCTATACTGCCTCCCCCTGGTCAGCCGGGGCGCCTGATGGAGGGGAAAGGAACTGCTCGGAATAACGTGTTCCTTCCATGCGCTACATACTGTACCAGGGAAACTCCCCGCTGTCTGGTGATAAGAAGCGGCCTGCTCACTCCTCATGTATTGAAGGAAGCATGAGCTCAGTTCTGGGCTCTCCCCAGGTTGGCAGAGGGAGAGTAGCGCCCAGGATTACAGTTTAGACAATTGACACAGGGTGAAAGATTGTTTACAAACTCGTGGGCTAAAAATGTAAAGAGAAAAATGAGTATAGCGACTTCGCCACCTTACAACATGGCTCCGCAGAGAAGGCCGTTTACAGATGTGTGTTGGATTCGCTCTTAACCCATCTTGGACTGAGGCCGATTCTAAAAACGCCTTCTAAATACTGACCTAAGTTTTCTGAAAAAGGTATTTTCCCTGTATATTAAAAAATATTTATATAGCAGCATAATTTTTTTTTAATTCTTGAATACTGTACATATTGTACAGAACCCCAACAGAGGTTCCCACCCAGATTGGGTTAAAGGCCTACCTGACCATCGCTGTGCTGCTGACCTGAAGAAGCTCCACTTCACATGAGGGCCCGTAGCAAAGTATCAGTCCATGCATTTAAATGGGAATATTATTGTAATGACAGATAGTCATGTCAAGTGCGTGCGTGCGTGCGTGCGTGCGTGCGTGCGTGCGTGCGTGCGTGCGTGCGTGCGTGCGTGCGTGCGTGTACGTGAACTCTTATTGGGAGGTGGCGTTAGGCCATAAACCATACCTGCTGCAGTCTGACAGGTTTGAGAGCCCTCGTGGAGAGACATGCCTGAACAGTTGACCCCGTGACTTGATCTTTATGTTAATTCCAGATAATTTATTATCAGCCATTTCTTTTGGGGGGAGGGGGGGGGGGGCTGACTACAATTCACAAGGATCTCCCAGCGATGATGACAGAATGTGAGCTGTGATTATTCCATTCGGCTCCGTTCCTCTCAGCAGTACCTCGGCAGAGACAACTGCACATCATTAGTGACTGAGCGAGCGGACACGCCGCGTCTCAGTGAGCTTCAAAGAGAATGTGTTGGAGGTTGTGTCAGTGCGATTTGTATAGGAGATCACAATGTTATAGCTCTCTCTCGCGCTGAGGCGTTGTAGATCGCTATCGCTGTCTTTGGCTGTCTGAACCCAAAGCTGGGCGCCGCATGGGTTTCCTCCCAGCCTGCTGTTATTCCGGAGAAATTGTCAGCCAGTCGACAGTTGGATTTTATTTTAACCCGTTCTGACCTGAGATCAGATTCTAAAAATGTCTTCTACATCCTGACAGTTCTCTGAAAAAGCTATGTTTCTATGTCAGTCGTTCTTCGATTTAAAAAAAAATAGCAGACCTACAAGTTCATAGCGCGCCACTCGGTGGCGCGCTATGAACTTGTAACACCAAAAGGGGTTCCCGCCCAAAATGGGTTAACAACATGACATTTCAATTGTTATGTGACTCTGCTTGCTACCGTACCTATACTGTAAAAAATAAAGCATTTTGTGAGAATTTTGTGAGAATGCATTTGGGGGTGGGGGGGGTGTTGTTTGTTGATGCACACCATCAGTATACATTGCATACGATAGGCTAGCCCGCTGAATAGATGGCATAGCATCTCGGTGGAGAGAGAGAGAGAGGTAATAATAACTGCCTTGTGTTATTATTGGGCCTAATACTGCCTCGTGTTATTATTGCACACACGAGGCTGTATTTCTCCCGGTGATCATGTTTCACTCGGGGCATCGCTGCTATAAGGATCGGCATGAAAAGAGTCAACTAATTAAATGGAAGGTTTCTCATGAATCGGCGTATACCTGTACCGACAGCATGAAATTGTGAGCTACTGTATAATAATAATGGCGCTACTGCTGCCTCCGGCAATTTACCTCTGCCGTTTGCATAAGAATTTGCAAAGCAAGGGCCCTCATTTATTCCACTTTAAAAGACAGAGGTGAAAGAATCGCAATACTTTGAAATGTATACATCGGTTGGCTGGGGGGGGGGGGGATTCATTGTCACCATTTGCTTTTTTTGTTCGAAGTATACCTGGAAAGGCATGCATGCCTACGCGGACTACACACACACACAGACACACACACGGACACACGCACGCACGTACACACACACACACACACACACACACACACACACACACCTAGACTTAAAAAGAATGCTATTCCTTGGCTGGACTATTGACACACCTCACTTCCGAGTAATTGCTGCAATTAACTTGAATCAATTAGTAATCCCAAGCGTCATTAACTGCGCGTATACTTTGTAGCCAACGTCAACACAGAGTCAAAACAGTGTTAAATCGTTCATGGTATCGTTAATGAACAGTTAATCGCGTTATAGCAGCAGCTATACTAGGATTGGGGATGGTGTTGATTTGAAGGCAGTTAATTCAGTGCATTCATATTGAATTGCTAATGTTGTCTTTTTCTCTCTCTCTCTCTCCCCTCTCTCCTCTCTCCTCTCTCCGCCCTGCCTGGGTTCGTCCATGGTTCCTGTCTGCGATGACTGTCCCTCTCCTTTGTGCTCAGGTAAGAATGTACTGAGTTCAGTCCTCCTTTAGTGCCCTCCTCCATTCTGCTCCTCGGCGCCTGTCTCACGTCTATCAGACCTGCTTTGAATCAGCAGCTCTGCGAGGAAATACGGGGGCCTTTGTACTCCTTATTCCCTTTTCCCTCTGTTATTTCCTCCTGACGCACCACGCCGGCTCTAACACTGAATGATTGTGTCCTCGTCGTCTTATTCGGTCACTCTCACAATGGGCGGTAACCTGATTCGGCCGAGTCCGATTCCTCAGCACACTGACTGGGTTCTGATTGCCTTTCGGGAGTGCTGTGAGAGGATACCGTCCCGCTGCATTTCATTGGACGGCCCAGCGAGCCGTAAATCAAAGTAGTCGCTTCCTCTAACTTTCTTTTTTTTTTCTTCTTTTTTTCACGTGCTGCCCACTCCTCTAATTCAACACACATTCGAACAAATAAACACGTTAGACGGGGAAAAAATCAATAAGGCGTCAGCGAGACACAAGGAAGCAGGGAAACAAAGGGCCTCCGTGGAAAGAAATTCTGGTTGAAGGGGGAAAAAAAACAAGGTCACCTCCTCTGAAGCGTCTATTGAGCAGTTGAGAATGAGAATGGGAGGGAGTGTATGTGAGACAAGATAACACACAAGAATGGCACGGAGTAATTGAGATATCAATCAAGGGGGTTATTTCGGGGGTAATTGCTGAGGTGTGTGTGTGTGTGTGTGTGTGTGTGTGTGTGTGTGTGTGTGTGTGTGTGTGTGTGTGTGTGTGTGTGTGTGTGTGTGTGTGTGTGTGTGTGTGTGTGTGTGTGTGTGTGTGTGTGTGCGTGCGCGCGGCTTGAATAGGGGAAAGACACACTGGACGATCCTCTGAACGTTTCATTCACGTTGGCACAATGGCCGTCGCACTTGTTCCCGTTGCACCATGCTTCTCCAAGGCTGCCACATTGTTCTTTGTAAACGCCGCTGCCCGCATGCTGCACACAATGAGATTGTTATATTTAATTATCTAGGGGCTATTTCTAGCCTCCGCCGTCTTTATTATGATTTGATGTTTTGACGTAAAAGAAACAGCATCCCATGTATTGTCATGTGGCAGCCAAGTCTTTGGACCTTTAATGTTGGTTTAGAGTAGAGTTGTGAGGCGCCCCTCACTTCACACAAGTGTGATTTTTGTTTCAGGTGTAACCACTTAAAGGGGAATTTCACTTTAATACACTCCTGGGGTCATTTTGACATCTACTCTTTTACTTTCCTTTTTATAGATGCGTATATTTTTCTTGCGTGAAATATGAAGGATATGCGTTTTCAGTGAATCCAACTTGGTAAATATAGAGTTTGAGGTTATAATGGGATTAAATAGGAACGGGGCGTGTCTGCTGAAAAAATAATATCAATTATCTAAATATTGAATCATGCAACTTAAAAAAAACGGTCCGTGGGTTGAACACAAAAGCCTGAGTAGAAAAGTAGATGACCCTCTATACTTAGTAAACCTGACCAGTTGGCTCTGTACTTGATCCGCTCTTTTCCCCCCTCCAGATGTCTTAGTTACGGCGTTGTGAGCTTTTCTTGTAGATTGGCTGAGTTCGGCACATGATTCCCCCCCACAATGTGGATGCTATATGGTTCAAGTGGTTTAACCAGCTATATGAAGTACAACTTGTAACACAAGTGCACGGCGGACGAATGCTGCCCTGTTTGATTTCATTTGTGGGAACATATAATTATATGCATGCTTAATATTGATGTATGCGGCACCGTCTCCTTTCATTAAATGCCATGCCGACTTGCCGTCCTTGTGGGCAGTCTGAGACGGTTCGTTGAGAAGCATCGGGCTTTGTTTTTAAGGGCAACACAATGCTCATGCATATTCCACATCCCCTCATGAGATCGGCTCCATAGTAATAACACGGCACTGTTCCCGAGGGACGCGCTACAGAACGAACACGCACACACGCACACACACACACACACACACACACACACACACACACACACACACACACACTGTACAGGGCCACACACATTCACATGGCACGCGCATAACAAATCCAGGTAGATAATTTATTCATAAGTTAGACATGGGGGTTTCACTTTTAATCTGCCATTTTCTGCCCAAAGCACTCTTTGTTAAGTATATTCCCTGCCTGACTAAGTAAGGGAATAGATTTTTAATTGTTGTGATGATAGAGGAGGTGGAAAACAGCGTGTGAGCAGCTATTTGTCTCACCACTGCAGAAGAGGCTGCATGGGCAATTAATGGTAAATATATTAAAACTGATATTTGGAACCAATAACGGGACTTATTTGAATACACAAGCCTGAAAAATGCATTTACAGCATTTGCCAGGGTTGGTCAGGAGAGGATTTTCGACTAGCCCACCCTGTGTGATTTCTGGTCTAGAGGGGCGGGTGCTGGCCAAAACAGCCAGTGGATCCTATTGGTTTACCGATCTGAGCGCTCGCCCCCGCCACAATCCTATGGGTCTTTTTCTTTAACCCATTTTGGCCTGACGTCGAAATAAAATAAAAAGTCTGGTGTGCCGCATTTTCACGATTTTTCAAAAATAGCAGACCTACAAGTTCATATTAGCTATAGCTATGAGCTTGTAGATCTGCTATTTTTCAATAGCTAAAGTATAACATAATGCTTAGTTAAACAAGTAAGACGCGCGAACGCGGGAAGCGAACGCAGCTCGTAAATTGCAATAACAATTAGAATAAATTACGTACTTTTTTAAGGTTTTTTTTTAGTTCTCTTTTCTTATTATTATTTTATTTTTTAAGTTTTTTTTTTAGTTCATTTTTTTTTAAGTTCCTTTTTTAGTGTGTATGTGTGCGTGTGTGTGTGTTTTTTTAAAGTTTTCTTTTTAAGTTAAGTTTTTTTTTAAGTTAAGTTTTGTGTGTGTGTGTGTGTGTGTGTGTGTGTGTGTGTTTTTTTCTTTTTGTGTGATACAGTTGCGCCCTCTGGTGGCGGGCGGGTGGTGTTACAGCGTGACACACAGACACACACACACACACACACACACACACAGACAGACAGACAGACATGCTAGGTCTCATAGTTAGTGCTTACTGCGTTCGCAAACACCAAAAGGGGTTCCTGCCCAGAATTACTTAAGCTACAGTACATCTGGAATGGTCGTCATCGACTACTGGAAATGGAAGAAGACGTTTGACCCGTAGAAACCATTGTTATTTATTGCGACTGCGAGGATGTTTGATTAGCTCACAGTGCAGACTTGCAGAGCCATTCCAGCCACTGCCCTCACAGTAAACTCCGGAGTGTTATTGTAAAAAGGCAATAATACCCTTGAGGGTGCCTCTTCATACATGCACATTTTACAGGGTTTAATGAGCACCTTGGATATCACTGGACAATGGATCGAATGCTCATAAAATGAACTACGTGTTGTCATACATCAAGAGAATAGTTTATAGTTACTTCATTTATTTTTTCACTCATTCTTATCTTTCTTCATTCCTTTCTCTCCATTCTTGCTCTCATTTATCTCTCTCCCCTATGCTTCCCTCGCGTTGGCCTATTTCCTTATCCCCCCCCCCCCCCTCACTCCCCCCCCCCTCACACACACACACACACACACACTGTCTTGATAACAGACAAGTCCTTGGCCCGTTAATACAGAAATTACCCAGATGACACTCAGGCCACCGGAACTGGAGTGACGCACAGAGCTCACATTAATTGCCCAATCATCATCCGAGGCCGGTGATTAATGATTGTCCAGCCAGCCATGAAGCGTACATGATGGGGGCATTAGAATAGCAATGAGCTGTGGTGATGTTTGGCCATGTTGTCAACAGGCCAGGGACGGGGATGACAAATGACCATTACTGGTTTTTCATCAAGCTGATGTCTGTTCCACATGGGGCAGCGTCTGACTGCTGTCATCTCAAAGGGAGCCCCCCCCCTCCCCCTAAAACATGATCATCAGGTATTATGGCTGTACTACTACTAGGAGGAAGATTTCTTATACAGAAAGTGTTAACATTATGTTTGTATGTGGCCACACCCACCAGCTCATTAAGTATGCCTAGTTTTCACCTTAACCCCCATCTAACTTATGAGCCGTGCCCACAGCTGTTGTTGTTGTATGATAATAAAGGGAGGGACTAGTGGTGTATTTCGATTGGGCCTTTTGACTCAAAGGCTTTCAGCTTTCAGGAAGAAACCAATAATACACACCTGGGGTCTATTAGAGTAACGTTAACTCCATAGACGCATCCAAAACAGAAAAAGTACAAAACCGTCTTATCTTGGAATTACCGGTACAATACCTCCAGAGCATCTCTGCCATCTCACGTGGCTGAGAGTTATTGGTGATTCAGATAGTGTTGATGAATGGGTTGATCTGTAAATCAGTTTATTGATTTGTTCCCTAGAGGTGTAACCGCTGTCGTCCCATTGGCTAGAGGTCAAGGCCTTGTGGGTGTATGGGTGTATCATTGGATGCTTCTGCATGGGATAATCTGTTGGGAGAAATACAACAATGTGCGAACACAGCAGCAGGATTTGTGAACTGTTGCGATAAAAGAAGGTTAGCCAATGGAATACAACCACCCTAAGGACTACAGCCTGTATCGAGTAGACCGCTAGACCTACTGTGCATGTAAACATTAATTCTGAGGCTTTTTTGTATACTATTTCAATAGTCTTGGAAAGATGCAGCTATTTAATTTGTCACAAAGTGAGTGCAAAAGATTGCTGCTATTTGTTTGAGAAAAGCCTTATACCCTGTTATAACATGTATATAACGACGCAATGTGACATAGCTCTGTTTACAAAATGCTGTACCCCCTCCAACTGTAGGCCTAAATGCTGTACCCCCTCCAACCGTAGGCCTAAATGCTGTACCCCCTCCAACTGTAGGCCTAAATGCTGTACCCCCTCCAACCGTAGGCCTAAATGCTGTACCCCCTCCAACCGTAGGCCTAAATGCTGTACCCCCTCCAACTGTAGGCCTAAATGCTGTACCCCCTCCAACCGTAGGCCTAAATGCTGTACCCCCTCCAACCGTAGGCCTAAATGCTGTACCCCCTCCAACTGTAGGCCTAAATGCTGTACCCCCTCCAACCGTAGGCCTAAATGCTGTACCACCTCCAACTGTAGGCCTAAATGCTGTACCCCCTCCAACCGTAGGCCTAAATGCTGTACCCCCTCCAACTGTAGGCCTAAATGCTGTACCCCCTCCAACCGTAGGCCTAAATGCTGTACCCCCTCCAACCGTAGGCCTAAATGCTGTACCCCCTCCAACTGTAGGCCTAAATGCTGTACCCCCTCCAACTGTAGGCCTAAATGCTGTACCCCCTCCAACTGTAGGCCTAAATGCTGTACCCCCTCCAACTGTAGGCCTAAATGCTGTACCCCCTCCAACTGTAGGCCTAAATGCTGTACCCCCTCCAACCGTAGGCCTATATAATGCTGTACCCCCTCCAACTGTAGGCCTATATAATGCTGTACCCCCTCCAACTGTAGGCCTATATCATTTCCCCATTTTCAACTGTTTTTCCCCTCCTATATACAGCTTTTCGTCCCGTCACGTCTCACATTTTCCATTGACAATGAAAGGAGAATTTACGTCATATGTCCCTGAAATATGACGTAAATTTGTGGCAACACAAATATTAAATGCCATTGACAATAAAAGGAAAATTGACATCATATGTAGACGAGCAAATCGGCTAACCAATCACATGAATTAAATTGTCATCTTGATGAAAAGATGAGTTTTTTAACATTGTCATGGATAAAAGATAAAAAAGGATAAAAAGGATAAAAGATAACAACATAAGTTGACAAATTCATTCAGAAGAAGTATATTCATTTTTTATTGAATGACAAGAGCGCCCCTCACTTCACATGGGTGTGATTTTTTTTAATTATATTTTGACACTTGCTTTGGCAATTTAAACGTATGTTTTCTCATGCCAATAAAGCTCCTTTGAATTGAATTGAATGGAATGCTCTCTGCCTGGAGGCAGAGAGCCAGGCAGAGACACAGACCTGGAGGCAGAGAGCCAGGCAGAGACACAGCGGACGTCCATTCTCTGGGGACACTCCCAGAGTCTGGGAAGCGCAGTAGACGCGCACCTCGGAACCTCTGGGGATTTGTGCTGGGCTACCGTACGAGGGGTTAGTGGGACAGTGGAACCCCTCAGGCGACCAGGCCTGTGGTACAGTCTATCTCGGGGTGTTAAGTGGCTGACGAGGTATTTCCCAGCATGTCTCATAGGCATACTTTTGCATACGACGTTTGTGTAGGTGTCTGTAGCCAATAAGTTGCAATACACGAACGAAACAATCATCCGGTATATATACAGTTGGAGGCCATCGATATTGTCCTTTTCTTTTTGCTGAGGTTTGCGTGATCTGCGCAAAAGGACAGTTAACCCATTTTGGGCGGGAACCCCTTTTGGTGTTTTAAACATTATGTTATAATTTAGCTATTGAAAAATAGCAGATCTACAAGCTCGTAGCGCGCCACCGAGTGGCGCGCTACGAGCTTGTAGGTCTGCTATTTTTTTTAAATCGTGAAAATATTTATTTCAGAAAACTGGAGGATTTAGAAGGATTTTTTAAAATTTTGAGGTCAGGCCTAAATGGGTCAAATGATAAGGGACAATATCGGTGGCACCCAACTGTATAAGCCACCGACTGAACTACCGTACCTGCATCTCTGATGAGTAAAATGGTCAGAGAGGTGTTATCTTTCATGTTCTATATCTGGTGTCGAACATGCCATTATTGCGACCGAAGATCGCAATAATGAACTATTGTGCATTTCCCGTCAGTGTGTGTGTGTTGGTTGGTCGGGGTGAGAGAGCACGTGACAGTGTGACGGTGATCTCATGAGCAATGGTAGAGTCGGTTAGCGGTGGTTGCTGGGACCTTTCAATAGGTCTCATCTTGCCATTCTCTGTGGACTGAGTGTGCAGCGAGGCAACAGGGCACATCATTAGCAGCCGCTTGCTACTGTAACAACGTGCCAGAGGGAGGAAGGCATTTTAATTCATTCACCTGCTAGCCTGTCACTTTCCTCCTAATTAGAGATTTGGACATTTTTATCAAATCTGTTGAAATGGCAATAAACTGTTGAACTTTACCTTAACATCTGTGGAATGGTGGCGGTTATGAGTGACATGACAGTAGACATGTAGTGGTTGGCGTATATACCGGTATATGGATTTGCCTTTCATTTTAGAAACTAATGGCTGTCTATAGACTAATCCACAGAGGGCTGCTCTGTAGGCCAGGTGTAGGCAATCAATGCTGCAGGTGTCAAGCTGCGCTTAATTCATTGACCGCCCGATCTATTTAAAGGAGTCAAAATCATTTTCTCACCTTCTGATGTTGTTGTCATGTACCATCTTGACTAGTCCAGGTGCTATTTTTCCACATTGGTCACTGTTTTGTGGCTTCCCCTAGTCCCCGCTAGCCCCAGCTTATCATTGCAGCATCTGGGTCATTAATCCGCCTATTAAATCCGCTCCAAAATGAAATATTCCGTCAATATGATCGTTAGCATCTCTGCTAGCAGTCCACAGTGGTATTTGTCCCAAATGTCTGGCCGTATTAATATTGTTTATACGAGGTCTGTGTCCCAACTCACGGGAGGAGTCTTGTTTTGTGGAAATTCGCGCGACTTCCTGGTTCAACTTGAGATCTCTCACTCACCCACCGAGACCCAAAATAAAAAGCATGTCTTTTTACTCACTTTTAAGTCGTTGGTCATGAGAGAGCCGTTCGTTGCACGTTCGTGACATTTGTTTTACAGGGGAAACTGTTGTGCCTTTCTTTATCCGTTGTTTCAGATTTGTCATCCTGTAATGTCCACGCCCCACGATGCCATGGTGATGACATTAAGTAGTAATTCCCAGCACCTGAGCTGAGCTGATTCGGAGCTCTATAAGAGCAACTTGTTTGTCTGCGATCCACCCTTATAGCACTGACGGAAGGTCCCAGGACTGAAACGTTTGCTTGCTAATTTTAACTCCCTATGAGCACAGAGCACTTTAGGGACTGTGTGTAGTTTGCCTCGTGCTGACATGAAAGCTGTGTGGTCCTGTGGTCCAGAAACCTGCTGAGAAGCACAGGGTGTTAACCAGAGTGTTGAAACTGCTGCACCGAGTAATAAAAGAGAAGACCATTAGAATATATTCTAGTGTGGCACTTTAAGCAAGACACATTTTTCTTAACAATTGGCCTCTTGTGGGTTTTTCTTTCTCTCTCTGTCATTGTCTAACGAGCTACAGTCCTGGTGTTCCTACTGTTCAACTCTGCACACTCATGCTGTATTTCCATGCATTCCCAAAATAGAGATAAGACTGACATAGAGGCGTGCGTGCGTGCGTGCGTGCGTGCGTGCGTGCGTGCGTGCGTGCGTGCGTGCGTGCATTCCGTGCGTGCGTGCGCGCGCGCGTGCGGCAGTGCACATCATGTAAGAAATGCACTGTACAGTATGTCCATGGAAAGATTGTGGCAACTCAGTCTGAAAATCTCATCCTAGAGAATATAGAGGGAATATAAAATACAGTGTGGAGACTTGGGTGACAAACCAGAGAGAGAGAGAGAGAGGGGGGGCAAGAGGGAGAGAGAGATCACAGATAAAGTCATCATTATCTCTGTGGTGGGGCAGATCAATGCAGTGTACCCAGCATGGCTCTGCAGTGGGATTGGCTCTACACACAGCTTCTCAATACTCGCTCCAGTCCAGTCCACACACACACACACACACACACACACACACACACACACACACACACACACACACACACACACACACACACACACACACACACACACACACACACACACACACACACACACACACATCTACAGACATCTTCTCTTTGCCTCTCTCTCTCTCTTTCTATCTATCGTGATATCATGCAGATGAGCATATTCATACACAGTAAAACCCCAGAGTGATCATTTTAAACGGGCTGTGATTCTTTTTCTTTAAAGGAGCATTCAGTGATTTGGGTGATTTGGAAAACCACCCAGTCCGCCCCGGTAACAAAATGTGCACATGCACGCTCTACAGTGGGGGGGAAGTGCAACAGGCCAACAGCATGTGCACCAAGGCCCGCCCCCACTCGATCATGATTGGAGGAAGGCCCCTCTCATCCTGATTGGATGAAGGCTTTGCCACCCAAAGCCCAAACTGAAACTAGGGTTTTTTGACCCCAGGGGCTCACTGGGGACAGGGAGGAACTCCTTATATGGTCAGCACACACTAGTAGGGAGAATTATCCCAAAAAAAAGAAAAAATAAGTGATATTTGAATTAAGTCAAATCACTGAATATACCTTTAAAACGGTCCTGTCCACATTGCGCCCACAGATGAGGCACGTTTCTTCTTTGGTGTATCATGGTCACATATCCAGCTCAGTGTCGTGCAGCCATTACCCTCGTCTGAGGTCCCACATCAAAGAGGCCAGGCCTCCGGTGGTGGTCTATGGAGGGTATGCGCGTGCATAAAGTGAGTGGAAAAGTGAGTTTAACCCATTTTTGGGGCGGGAAGTAACCCCTTTTTGGTGTTTTAAGCATTGTTATACTTTTAGCCATTGAAAAATAGCAGATCTGCAAGCTCGCAGCACGGCACCGAGTGCCGCGCTACGAGCTTGCAGGTCTGCTATTTTTGAAAAATCGTGAAAATGTGGCGCAAATCTTTGAATATATATATATTCTTTCAGAGCCAAAGTTTTTAACTCAAATCTTTGCCGCTGAAATTTCCCACTGAAATGACTGAACTCAGTCATTTTATCATCATCTCAGAGTGTTACGTGGTGAGGATGATTTTGATAAGTAAGGATGATTTTTGAAGAGCAGAGATACAGTAAATGTTGCAGCATGCTGCTGTGTCTTTAAATATCCTTTGTACAGTAACCCTTTAGATAGAATGCCCCACTTCTCCCGTTATGTGTCAGCCGTTGGCTGGCACAGACACTCATGCACGCTCCCAGCCCATGGAATTAGGTCATAATATTTACTGTGCTAACGAGTTTCTATTTTTGAATAATTAACATGGAGTTGGTGCAATTCGGGGAGGGAATTGGGTCTCGGTACAATCCTCCAGTCCTCTGGTGAATGGAGATGTGCTGTGTGACTGTGGGAGCAGTCGACTTTAGTTCTTATTCAATGGAAGATGGGAAGATGGAAGATGACCTGCTTTGAGGCTGAAGCAGAGCTATATTAGGTACTTCTAGCATTTTATGAAGTGAGCTCATCTCTGTGAAGACACTGCATGCACTTCTGTCAGGGTTGGATTCACAATCAACCCTGGTGGTGTTGATTGATTGAATACTTTATTAACTTCTTTTTTTTTTGGTCGGGGGGGACCAACTCTGAATTGCAGCCACCTGTAAGTGCTATTTTAGAGCAGTAGAGAGTAGGGATTCACAAGGTGATTTGTGGAGCTTCCTCCGGTGTTGTGATCAGTGGGACTTGATTAACGTTTTTGAAGTAGTTAGACAGGCACATGGTTATCAATGAGGTGTAGTGTATCTCTTGTACACCAGGCCCATTGCAGGTTTCTGTACTCTGTCTTCTAACAAAATGAGCAGGGGTTTACGAGCCCAATGGTGACGTTTTTTATTCCCGGTCTAAATCCAGTGAAGGACAGGTTGTTTTTGGAGAGGTTTCCAGAGTTTCATCACCGCCGTTTTTCTCTGCTGAGCAGAGCGTGCGCAAGTTGTTACTCTTTGTCTCTCAGGAGATTGGACAGCGAATCCAACAGTTAAACCTGGCAAAATCCTGAGTATTAAAGGACCACTTCACCACTTTTCAACTTCTCTTCCTATAATTGGTCCTAACTAATGTTCACGATAAAATACCACAATTTTTTCCTACTCAGTCTGTGTCTCATAGGAAGGCTGTGGGCAGTTCAGAAACCCGTCCACCAGTGACATCATCGATGGTGAATCCAAGCTAATAGAAACGGCAGGCTTTCTTTTCCTGAAAAGTTGCAATGCAAAAGTTGAAGCCATCGTTCTCACGATAATAAAAATCTAAATATATTTTAAAACAAATCTTGTTTAAAAAAAAATCTGCCTAATGATGATGTCACTGGTGGACGGGTGTCCGAACTGCCCAAAGCCCTCCTATGAGACACAGACTGAGTAGGAAAAAATGGTGGTGTTTTATCATGAACATTAGTGAGGACCAATTATATGAAGAGATGTTGAAAAGTGGTGAAGTAGTCCTTTAACCCCTCGAACCCTAGCGTCCGTATTCTGCGGGAACATTGGCCGGCAAGCTCCCGAAGCATTGTAGTGAGTCGTGGTGTAGAGGGGGTAGGGAAAGAGCGGCACAAACAATGTCAACTAAGTACTAGTTTATTAAGTAATAGAAGGTTTATTTTATATGGTTAATGATTTGATACAGAATCAGAAACAACTGTATTCTCACGTCACAGGTGTAAAGCGGAGGGTGAAATGAGTTTTTGTGCAAGCTCCATCGCTTTTGTTATTTCCATAAGAGAACGGGGAAAATAAGATGGGGGAGGGGGGGCAGGGGGAAGAGCGATCAATAAAAATCACACAAATTATCAACATCTTGTGCTGTGCAGACAGTGTGCACGAGCATGCAAGTGCGCACGCACGCGCACGCACACACATACAGGTACACACAGACCCAGATGTTCTTCTATAAGTAGCTATAGCCCTGTTGCCCCTACGGCCACAGGAGCGAGCATGAGACATGGTTCTGCAGGTCCAGCGTGGCCTGAAAACATGCAGAAGGTTCCATCTGCTTCTAATACTCGGAACGCATTATTGTTTGGACTGACGTAACATCTAGTGTACCAACGATACGTGACGGGAGACAGAAATATATTTACATTCATGGATTCTTTGTCCGGAACTCCGGATGTGTGCACATTTCAATCTGTTTCAAATGAAAACTTTGGGGGTTGCTGTGATTTAGAGGAGCACGATGTGTGGTCACACACAACCGGGGCAAAAAGCGATATCAAATCCGCACGCACGCACGCACGCACGCACGCACGCACGCACGCACGCACGCACACACACACACTCATATTTTGGAGAAGCTGCTTCCTGCGTCGTCATGGCAACAGGTTTTGTCAGGTGGAGAGAAAGAGAGAGAGAGGACAAATGTGCAGAATGGAGTACAGAAAGAGAAACAATGTGAGGACATACTGCACCGTACAGTAGTGAGAAGGTCACTGGCAAAAGGAAAGATACCCTAAAGTAGCTAAGTAAATTTAGTACTGTACTTAGGTACAACTTTGTACTTTTACTTGAGTATTTCCAATTTTCAATATTTTTACTTCTACTCCACTACATCTCAGAGGCAAATGTTGTACTTTTACTTGATTACAAGTACAATTATATGAAAACTTTACTTAGTAGTTACTTTGTAGATTTTGATTATTCTTACAAGGATCCCTGGGGGTCCCTGGGCCCCACTTTGAGAAGCAATGAATGAACTAAGCGAACCATGCAGTGCTGTGGGTTCTGGATTAGTTCCCATACGCTACGGCTCGGTTTCTTTAGACTTTGAACTTAATTTGGGCTCTGCTCAGGACAGGAGGTGGTACTAACCCTGCGTTCTGGGATGCCAGAACTCAGAATTTATACTTCTAATGCAAAAATAGCAGATCTATAAGCTCACTACGCGTCACATCGTTATGAGTCGTGAGCTTGTGGATCGGCTATTTCTTTTTTTTACTTATCTCCCCCATCAGGGACAAACCTAAAAATAGAAAAATATAACTTCACAGGTTCTGGAAAGTTGTGAGTTACCCTTTGTAGTCAAAAGTTGTGGATGCACTTTCCGAGCCAAATGATGGCTGAAAAAGGATTTTTCTGTGCATCTCATCTTTTTAATAATAATAATAATAATATCTCTAATTTATAGCGCTTTTCTGAGTACCTAAAAACGCTTTATATGTGAGACATGAGAAAACAACAAATAAAAACAGGCTTTATTAGGGGGAGGGGGAACACTAAGAAAAGATTAAGCGAAGACTGATGTATAATCAGTTTGGAACATCTGTAATGAACTATCACTGGTTCCTACTTTGTTGGTCGCAGTAATCCTCCCCCTCCCCCCCCCCCCCCTCCCCAGTCCCAGGCGTAAGCACTTCTGGCTTCTTTTAACTCTGGCTGTTTGGCTTTCCCTTCGGAAACATGAGACCATTGGAAGGAAATTAACCCGAGGGCCTAGATATAACAGCCAATAGGGAGGGGCCAGAAATAATTGGAGATCAATAAAAAAAAATACTATACGATGCAACTTCAAAGACTTAAAGGCCTTTTAACCAGATTTACAAGCGTGTTAAAATGAGCTACACGTTTTCTTTTGTCTTTTCCAGCGGACATGCAAAAAGCTGCTTTAAAACAACAACCCAACGCATCTGGGCCACGTGTCTGTCCTGTGCCCAGTGTTGTTAAGTCAAGGTTTCACAGGTTTAACCCATTTAGGCCTGACCTCGAAATTAAAAAAAAAATCTTCTAAATCCTCCAGTTTTCTGAAATAAATATTTTCACGATTTTTCAAAAATAGCAGACCTACAAGCTCGTAGCGCGCTACTCGGTGGCGCGCTATGAGCTTGTAGATCTGCTATTTTTCAATAGCTAAATTATAACATAATGTTTAAAACACGAAAAGGGGTTCCCGCCTAAAATGGGAATAAGGCTGGGCAAAACTGCTGCATGACAAATGCAAGTTGAATCAGTAAAACTTGAACAGTTAAAAACAAACGCTTCAAATAATTCAATGTGAAATAAAGACATAAAAACACGATACTCAAGATGAACTCAACATATGACAAGCATTAGGGGGTTTGATTCTCTCTCTTTTACTGTACTTCTACTCCACTACATTTCAGAGGCAAATATTGTACTTTTGCTCCATTACAATTATTATTATTATTTGACAACTTTAGTTACTAGTTACTTTGTAGATTTTGATTATTATTACAAAACATTCACTAACCACTTCAGCCCTATACACATTTTGGCCATTTGAAAATAGCCGATCTACAAGTGCACAATCCGGCATGATGCGACGGATTGTGAGCTTGTAGATCTGCTATTTCCTAACAATTATTATACATTTGAAATGTACAATACTATGTAGACAAATCTACATAATGAGTACTTTTACTTTACTACTTTAAAGTAGCTATAAGCAATAATATGTCAAAATTGTAATGGCCTTTTTTATTATTATTATTATTATTATTCAGACAGCCAGCAATGAGTAAAACGCATTCAAAGATCTTCGTAGAAGCTTTGTCATTGGTCGACAAAAACCCTGCAGAAATGACTAACCAATCAGGTAGTAGTAGTAGTAGACTATACACTAAAACATTCCAGGTGACTAAAATGTGACTAAAACTAAATGAAAACGTTTCAAGAGACTATGACTAAAACTAAAATAGAAATGTGCTGCCAAAAACAACACTGGACCAGATGCAGGTACAGGAGGAGGGAACGTGTGAACTCAATACTGCCGCCATCTGGCGGAGTCAGGTTACCACTGGCCATGGAATAGACTCAATGAAGGAGTCAGGTTACCACTGACCATGGAATAGACTCAATGAATTAATCTGGCGGAGTCAGGTTACCACTGACCATGGAATAGACTCAATGAATTAATCTGGCGGAGTCAGGTTACCACTGACCATGGAATAGACTCAATGAATTAATCTGGCGGAGTCAGGTTACCACTGACCATGGAATAGACTCAATGAATTAATCTGGCGGAGTCAGGTTACCACTGACCATGGAATAGACTCAATGAATTAATCTGGCGGAGTCAGGTTACCACTGACCATGGAATAGACTCAATGAATTAATCTGGCGGAGTCAGGTTACCACTGACCATGGAATAGACTCAATGAATTAATCTGGCGGAGTCAGGTTACCACTGACCATGGAATAGACTCAATGAATTAATCTGGCGGAGTCAGGTTACCACTGACCATGGAATAGACTCAATGAATTCAATCTGGCGGAGTCAGGTTACCACTGACCATGGAATAGACTCAATGAATTCAATCTGGCGGAGTCAGGTTACCACTGACCATGGAATAGACTCAATGAATTCAATCTGGCGGAGTCAGGTTACCACTGACCATGGAATAGACTCAATTAATCAATCTGGCGGAGTCAGGTTACCACTGACCATGGAATAGACTAAATTAATCAATCTGGCGGAGTCAGGTTACCACTGACCATGGAATAGACTCAACTAGAAAGAAGCAATTCTGGGAAATTGCAAAGTGTGGTTGCCTCACTCGCTGATATAGGCCCCTCCCAGTAATTTTGCCAGCCAATTACAATGTGAAGTCACCCTTGTGATCATGCATAAGTCATTCGGAGGGGATTTCCCCCCCAAAATCATGTTTTTTCAAAAAACGGGTAATTGTTTTTGCAATTGTAGCGCCCCCTATGGATGAAAATGGAATTGCTTTTGGCTCTGCGTTGATTAAGCCACCCTCGACATGTGATTTGGATTTGGGATGGATCGGACATTCCGTGCGTGAATTGTGGCATTTTTTGTAAAATAGGCCCCTCCCACTAACTTCGGAAGACGATTACGGCTGAACGATACAGAAGATCAAAATTCTGACTGTGCCGTTTTAATTGGATAGGTCCAGAGATCATTTGTACCAATTTGTGTGCGATTTGGACAAAATCTGTAGGTGGAGGATCCAAAAGTGTGTTTTGAACAAAATTCAAAATGGCGGAAAATCTATCCTGACGCAAATGGGCGTGGCCTATATGGGGAGATGCGTCATGACCCAAGGAATCCAGGGAAAAAATAAATTTGTTTTTATGACCTACGGGTCAAGAGTTAGAAGGCAAAACGTAAAGTGGGCTGTTATAGCGCCACCATGAGGCCGACCGATATAATTTTATGTTAATTAATTCTTGTAATTATTATGAATCTCCTCCCCAAGTGTTGTAACTACATCCCTTACGGTCTCAGAGAAACAAATAGTTGAATGTGAGTTTTCCCATTTTCCCATTCAAGTGAATGGGGGAAATTAATTCACTAATTAATTCATATCAATTAAACTATACAACATTTCTCTTATCAATCAACAAGCACACCATTCCCGATGAAGCCGGTCGATTTGACATATGGCTCGAGTATGTTCGGCAAAAACTGTGGGAGGAGTAGCACTGCAAAATAAAGTTTATACAGAATAATAATAAAGAAAGAAAGAAAGAAAGAAAGAAAGAAATAAAAGGTAAGGGAAACAATAGTATGGTTGCCCATAGGCAACCACACTAATTAATAAATCTGGCGGAGTCAGGTTACCACTGACCATGGAATAGACTCAATTAATCAATCTGGCGGAGTCAGGTTACCACTGACCATGGAACAGACTCAATCTGGCGGAGTCAGGTTACCACTGACCATGGGATAGACTCAATCTGGCAGAGTCAGGTTACCACTGACCATGGAACAGACTCAATCTGGCGGAGTCAGGTTACCACTGACCATGGAATAGACTCAATCTGGCGGAGTCAGGTTACCACTGACCATGGGATAGACTCAATCTGGCTGAGTCAGGTTACCACTGACCATGGAATAGACTCACTCTGGTGGAGTCAGGTTACCACTGACCATGGAATAGACTCAATCTGGCGGAGTCAGGTTACCACTGACCATGGAATAGACTCAATGAATCAATCTGGCGGAGTCAGGTTACCACTGACCATGGAATAGACTCAATGAATCAATCTGGCGGAGTCAGGTTACCACTGACCATGGAATAGACTCAATCTGGCGGAGTCAGGTTACCACTGACCATGGAATAGACTCAATGAATCAATCTGGCGGAGTCAGGTTACCACTGACCATGGAATAGACTCAATCTGGCGGAGTCAGGTTACCACTGACCATGGAATAGACTCAATGAATCAATCTGGCGGAGTCAGGTTACCACTGACCATGGAATAGACTCAATGAATCTGGCGGAGTCAGGTTACCACTGACCATGGAATAGACTCAATGAATCTGGCGGAGTCAGGTTACCACTGACCATGGAATAGACTCAATGAATTGGTAACAGAGGAGCTCAGAGATTATAAAGTGGAGTCAAACCATGCAATGCTTTAAGAAAATAATACGACTGTAAACTATATTCTATGGAACCGTCCAGTCAGTGAAGACAGGCCAGTTAGGAGCCTATAGCAGCTGCATCTTGGACTAAATGCAGCCGAGATGGAGATGATTGACTGTCTCCAATGTAAAGGGAATTACAGTAATCGATAAAGGAGGAAGTGAAGGCATGTAAAACAGCATTCCGGCTCCTTAAATGAGAGGAAAGACCTTAATTTGGCTTTGGTATATCTAAGCTGAAAGAAATACATTTGAGGGCAGATCAGGATGGGAACCGTATGACCCCTAGATCGGGGTCGGCAAGTGCGTTGGGCCTCGGGCAGATGTTTTTGCGAGCCATTAGATGATGGGCCAGAACACAATCAATGGCTAATTCAAGGAATGGATTGATGTAAAATGTTGGTCGTGTGACTAGTGGAGCTGGGGTGTGTGGGTGAACAACAGAGACACCAAAGACCACAGGTCAGGTCAGGACGGAACCCACAGGACAGTCAGGACCCACGGACCTGGAACTTGCCTTATAAGACACACATATATGGATATTAAATTATACAAGAGGACAGGAATAGGGCCCATTTGAGTTATGAAATGCTGTAACTGAGCTGGGATTTCTTTTCCCATTTCCATATTGCGAATGATAAATATGAATCATTAAAATGTTGAGGTCGACTGATTGCTTCTCTATGACACGCGACACATCACCGACTGGACTGTTCATATCGCAGAGGCCAATTGAATGTATTTAACACAATATGTGCCCTTTCATTCTTTCAAAATGGCGACCCAGGGTGCCCACTTTTAGACCCACTTTTAGACATAAAAAACCCCCCAAAAAAACCAAGACGTCCACAGACGTCCTGGGCACTACATGCGGTAATTCCTAGGACGTCTGTGGACGTTTTGGGCACAAAAGGTGTTAATAGTGAGGGTATGACTTTAGTGCAGTGGTTTTCAACCAGTGGTCCTCAGCTAAATGATGGAGAGTTGGTAACCAAATGGACCCTTATAGATCTGTAACTCTTGAGAGCATACAATGAAACCAAATGGACCTATACGGGTCCATTTGGTTTCATTTTATGCTCTCAGGAGTTAAGGTATTGTTAAACATCTGCTTTACTTAACTTACAAGAAGTCTACACAATTATAGAATGTAGAAGAATTGTTATTTTGATCAACACCTGCTAACTCCTATAATGGTACCAACATCAATAGGCCTACAGCATGGAATTGTGGACAAAATATCACCCAACGACAACAAAACATTCTTTAGTGTTGGGTCTGAGAGGCTAAATGTCACCAAATGGTGGTCCGTGGCTCAAATGCCGAATAAATAATGGGCAACTTTATATGAAAATGGTTGAAAACCACTGCTTCATTCAGAGACACCCGGAAAATGCAGTTGGAATAAACAGTGAATAAATAGCTTGTCTCACTGTGACGTAATCCCTAGGAGGATGCACAGACAGTGGTGCCTGACAGTCGCTCAGTTCCCCTTCTCTCTCTGTCTGTCATTCCCCTTCTTTTCTCTCTTCCATATAATAGAAGTAAGTGGAATAAGTTGCCACGGTATTCCACCCACTATGCGCTGTGCATGTAGCCATGTACTGTACATATACGTGTGTGTGTGTGTGTGTGTGTGTGTGTGTGTGTGTGTGTGTGTGTGTGTGTGTGTGTGTGTGTGTGTGTGTGTGTGTGTGTGTGTGTGTGTGTGTGTGTGTGTGTGTGTGTGTGTGTGTGTGTGTGTGTGTGTGTGTGTGTGTGTGTGTGTGTGTCGGTCGCCATAAGGGGTGGGTTGGGCTTCTCTCCTGGCATGATTGCACAGCAGGACCCCGGATCCCAGCGGGAGGGCACGGCACAGCGGGGAGAAATACATACGCGCGCGCGCACACACACATACGCGCACACACACACACACAAAGTAATTCCGCACACGACCGCCAGTAATGAAGCAACGCTGCACACACCCCACACACTCCCTCACAGCCTCGGGATCACAGTCGTACTGTATAAGAAGTATCTTCGGCGTTCCCAGTGCTTCCAGTTTAAGAAGGCAATCTAAGCTGCTTCCCATTGGCATTAAATATGCATCGAGCCCCGGCCTTTCATCTGAGCCAGCGAGCGAGAGGATGTGCTTTGTATCAAAATTCCGGAGGTTATTTTTTTGGGATACTCGCGGCCATGACGAGTTCTTTATTTATTTACTTTTTTATAGCTTCTCCTTTTAATTAAGAAGGGGAATGAGGTCTGCGAGAAAGACAGCTAATCTTTATTAATTGGAATTTCTGGGCCGTTGAGCTGCTCCGGGGGCTTCGTGCGTGCCGCGGTGAAACGCCGCCGCCAATAGAAAACACGGCAGAAAGCCCCGGCACACTGCGCCGTTATTTCTCATCAATTAGGCTCGGGGGAAACAGGAAAGACCTCAGGGATGGAGGGTAAAACAGAAATTCAAAGATTATGCTGAAATATGAAGCAAAGTACACTTCAAGATGTTCATTTTAACATGTGTATGTATGTAACCTCTGGGTTACATTCTGCCACTCTCAGAGTTAAAACAACAGGAGGATTTTAACCGCTATGTGTGAGCAGAACGGTTACCTTACATGTCGGTGTGTACGCCTGCCTGCTCGCGCACGAGGCGTCATTTCCACAGAGTCGAGTCAAGAAGGGGGGAGGGGGCCGCGCGGCTGACACAATGAATCCCATCGCTCAACCGACCGCCCTCCCACCCCCTCTCTGTCTGTATAAGCCAACTCTGACTCTGGCATTACATGAGGCCCTTGGGCCTCCATTTCTGTTCTATCGTGTCTTAGGACATGGCCATCAATCACTTTTGAAGTGTGTGTGTGTGTGTGTGAGTTTGTGTGTGTGTGTGTGTGTGTCAGGGGGGGGGGGGGGGGGGGGCTGTGTATGTGTGTGTCTGGGGGGGGGGGGGGGCTGTGTATGTGTGTGCTCCTCCGACGCCTCCCGCCAAGTATCAATGAGTTGGCTACTTCCCTATTCCAGGTTGGCAACTCCTCAGATTCCCATGCAGCGCTCTGGTTGCCCCTGTGACTATACGTCTACGGCTCCTTATCCTCCAGCGCTCCTGCCCTCTGCTGCTCCCCCTGGATTATCCCTCCATCTGTAATTATTAGAGGCAGCCAAGGAGAACCGGGGATGAGGAGAGAGAGGAGCGGAGCCTCAGCATCTGTGTTTCATAAAGGAGCAGCCTGACGGACAGAATGTGAAAATGCAAAATTTCAGATAGGCAAAAGTGTGTGTGTGTGTGTGTGTGTGTGTGTGTGTGTGTGTGTGTGTGTGTGTGTGTGTGTGTGTGTGTGTGTGTGTGTGTGTGTGTGTGTGTGTGTGTGTGTGTGTGTGTGTGTGTGTGTGTGTGTGTGTGTGTGTGTGTGTGTGATGAGAATGCACATTCTGTAGGTGCGTCTTTGAATATCTGAACAAAATGCTTTTGCCTTTGTGTAAAAGCACATTCTCTGAGTCTGAATGTGTGCGTGCGTGCGTGCGAGTAAATGACAAACGTGTTCACCAATCTCATCCTATCAGCTCACATCTAGGCTGGGATATCACACTCTCTGCCTGTGTGCCTTTCATGGGTCTCGAGTCACTCCTGCGTTTTACAAATCTTAAATGCCAGTGTTTTGTGAGTGTAAGCTCAGTGCATTGTCTGTGGCCCCTCGCCGCTTGGAATTGGACAAGATTGGAACCTGTCTAGGTAATGGGGTCTGTGACCCGGTGGGTCTATCACGGATGCAGCTGAGGCTTGTGCGCGCGTGCGTGTGTGTGTGTGTGTGTGTGTGTGCGCGCGTGTACACATTACGCGTGTGTGTGCTTATGAGTGTATATGGATGCATGCACACAATCTTCTGTACTTGCAGTGATATATGACACACACACACACACACACACCAACCCTCCCCCCCCCGATGGAGCCTCAAGGGCATTGCTCCAGTGCCATGAAAAGCTGCCTCTGTTATCATCACAGGCAGTAAATATTGATGATTTTAAATGGCAAATCGCATTTACAAGCATAAATATACATTGATTACACATCCTTGGGTTGATATCCTTCGATTAGGCTTGAAAAACGCATTGATTAATGTCTTAAAAGTTGGCCTTTCAGAATCTACTCTTTAAAAATCACACCCGTGTGAAGTGAGGGGCGCTAATATATTAAAGTCTAGCTCATGTTGATTAGGTGATGTAATGGTGATGTAAAACAAAGCAACACAAACATTAAACGCCATTAACAATAAAGACAATAATTATGACGTAAACGAAACATGAGTACGTTTTCCCTTTATTGTCAATGCGTTAATAAACAAACTTTGAACTGAAGACAAACATTAAACCTGTGTATAGGAGGGGCTCAAAAATGCTTGACTACCTGCATATCTTAATCAACAGCCTATATGGAGACTTTAATATATGTACAGTACAAGCACATTTATCTAGGTACTTGTACTGTATCTTCATTTGGAAAATTACTCAATGTGTCAGGTCAGTGACTACTTTAGTACTGTTAAGTCACAATTTAACTCTGGGAGTGTACAAATGTAGTTACAAATGGATAAATGAACACAGAGGACCTTTCTGTGCAATAGATCAGGTGATGTGTGTAGGGGAGGCCCATTCAGCCTTTATGTTCTGGGTTCCCATTTCAACTCTAGTTTCAACCACACTTTGGGCATGAAATTTAGAACAACTACATTTTCATTGACTTCCCAAATCATATAAAAATGGTGTAATATCCAATGACCTTTGGAGTCGTTTAATGGTAGTTCTACCCGTTTGGTTTCGTCACAGTCCATTGACGGAAAACAAAGCGTCCGTCACACCAGACTGGACCTCGGCAACAGTCATCCGCAGCATGAACCAAAAGTGCTCTCCAGGCCCCGGGATTTGCGAAGCTTGCGGTGGTGATTTGTCTGCAGAATGTAGAACACACCATTAACTGTGGTGCGCTGCAGTTATTCAATACAGTGTGTTTTTTTTCTCCAGATTGTAAACTCCCCTCACAGAGAACAGCCTCCAGGCTACGGATAGTTCACGTACGTGTGCAGAGGCCGCCCTCTGCGCAACCGTCGACGGCGGAGTCAGCATTCATTAGTAGATGAACCGTGTCTTGAGGAGCCTTATTCATATTTCATTGCATGATGATGGTGTCTTGCGCTTAAAAGCAGCCTATCTGCAATCTAACGACGTGTCACGGACGCAACGTGATGTGAGATGGTAGATCGGCAAGATGCTAACAGTCCGACAGGCATTAGTCCGACAACATCATCGCTCCCGACATGCGCGGCCGGTTACAACCAACCCGTGGCCGGGTTAAAACTCACCCGTGGCTCCCGGCATGTGCGGCAGGTTAAAACCAGAGTAATCTAGTAAGAGAGTGGCGACACTAGCGTTGACTCCCATTGTAACAATGGAATGCGGAAGTGCTCATTCTATCTCAATGGGATAGTTCCAATGTTTGGAACTATAGCCCATAGCACCCCGCTTTGCGGCGAGATCAAAGTGTCTCGCCACTCTCTTACTAGATTACTCTGGTTAAAACTAGCCTCGGAAACCCAGACGTTTTTATTTCCAAGGCGGAAAAAAAAGGTCTGGGTAGCCTAAATGTTGATCACTCTCTGCTGATTTCTGATCGTCTGCACCTTTGTTAAATTGACGCACACCCGTACACACACACACTCCTCTCTCTCTCTGTCGCTCTAATTAATTAGTCTCATGTCGTGCAGCTGCGTCTAGTTTCTCCCGGCGGATCCTGCCGGGAGCTGCCTATGCCATAGAAAGCATAGGTGGCCTCCAGGCTAGGTTAAAACTACCCCGTGGCAGGTTAAAACTAACCCATGGCAGGTTAAAACTAACCCATGGCAGGTTAAAACTAACCCATGGCAGGTTAAAACTACCCCGTGGCAGGTTAAAACGAACCCATGGCAGGTTAAAACTAACGCGTGGCTCCCGACATGCGTGCCAGGTTACAACTAACCCGTGGCAGGTTAAAACGAACCCGTGGCTTCCTGTGAGGTTAGGTTCAGGGTCGGATTTTGGTCAGGGTGTCAGACTCATGGCGGTAGGACTGTTCGTACATCGGACCAAACATATGCACCCGATCGGCAAACACCGTCCGTCATACAACGGGGCATAATAACCGTTTCCATTGACGTCTCAGCAGTCTGGTCTCTGCCTCGTTCCTCTGGCAGCTGCAGAGAAAGTCACTGTCTGGAAGTGTTGCTCAGTTTGACGTTGTACAGGCAGCAGCGTGCCACGCCAAACCGTGGGTGTAGATAATCAGGTTTGTGAGTGGAGCGCAGCCACTGAGTAGGTGGTGAGAATTGCTTTTTTTGAACCCTCATCTCATCGGACTGATGAATGTGCCGTGCATAAAGCTCCGAGCGTCTCCCACTCTCAAGGCAGAGACTAATGGAGGGAGCCAGTTGAAGATGAAAGGACTCTTCCTTTGCAAGTGAGGCTTGCATGTCATGCAGTGCATCATCAGCGTGTCTGCCACATTATGCACTGAAATGCAGAACGATGAGCAAATTGTTTGACTTTACCCGATGGGGCATCCTTCATTTTATTATTTATTATTTTTATATATATATATATATATATATATATATATATATATATATATATATATATATATATATATATACAGAGACAGTAGGCTGACAGGAAATGGGGGAGAGAGATGGGGGGGGGGTGACATGCAGTGAAGGCTGTCGGGATCGGGGGTCGAACCCGCGGCACACTGCCAGACTCGGGCTACCGGCCAAGGTGCCTGGACCGCTGAGCCACGGCCCAGGCCCATCCTTAATTGTATACTATTCAAATGTATCTTGATGTTAGAATTCACCCCAAAAAACGATCAATTCAGTATCAAAATGGGACGTTTTCCCAGGTAGTCACATTATCGGTGAGATATCCTTCAACATAATGCATCGCGAATCCAATTGGGAATGCTATGCGGTTAGATATTGTTTTGCCCATGGGGGGCTTCATACAATGAAACAATTGATATCCAAATCTAAAATGGAACATTTCTTTCTAATAAATAAAAGATGTCCCAGGAGCATGACGGTCTAGGACATCCAGACAAATAATCTGTCAGACACCCAGAGAGGAGAGGAGCGGGAGAAGGGCTTGATATCTGTCTTTATGCTCTTTTAATTACACATGGCTGGCTGGGCTCCAATCCCCAGGGACATGAGACACACACACACACACAAACACACACACACACACACACACACACACACAAATCAGGACCAGCAGCCCCCTGCCCTGGCAGCTCAATATCGCCCTACCTAAACACCCCCGAGGGGGAGAGTGACAGAGAGACTGCGAGAGAGAGAGAGAGAGGCAGAGAGCGTGGGGGGTGGGGGGTGGGAGGCAGGCTGTGGGGGTTAGATGGGGATCATAAAGCTTCCCCGGGGGCACGCACTGGGTTAATTCAGCAGATGTACACACACATGAGCCTGCATATACAACTAGGAGCCACAGGCAGCTGCCACTCATTCCACAGCACTTTGATTGACACCCTCACGGAAGACAACTGTGGGGCCACCAGAGAGAGAGCACAGAATGCCACCAGATCGTGCCCACAGTACACACACACAAAGCTTCACTGAGTCACTATGTCACTGAGTCACTATGTCACAAAGGAATATTTTCACTCCCCATCCTCCCCCAACTAAATCTACTGCAGGCCTCTGTTATGGGTAACCTTCCCTGAACTCCTAAGTACACAGTAAAGTCCTCTGTGTTCATTTTGGAACCAAATGGACCCTATGTTTATTGTTTATAACCGATCCCCGTTAGTCCTCACTATGAAGACTATACTCTTCCTGGGATCCACTCGTACTTCACAATCATATTAAAACATAATACAACGGAATTCTGCCATTACATCTAGTTTAGTTTAGTTACAAAACTACGGGTCCCTACGGGTCTATTTGTACACTTTGTGCCTCTAAAATCAGTCATTTTCAACCCTTTTCAATGTCCAGGTCCATTATTTGTTCGGCATTTGAGTCACACAGACCACCATTTGATGAGATCTAGTCTCAGACACAAAACTTTGAATATTTTGTTGTCGTTGGATAATATTTTGTCCACAATTCTAGGCTGTATTGATGTTGATGCTTTACTGGCAGGTAACGTTTCGGGCCGCAGCCCTTCCTCAGACCTTCAAGGAATGAGTAGACAATACATGTATATATACAGTAGTAGTGTGACGTACCACACCTGTGGCCCATCAACCATCGATGTATTGTATTGTATTGATGTTGGTACCATTAGGAGAGGCAAACAGGCAAACGTTGATCAAATTAACAATTATTCTACATTCTCTAATTGTGTCGAATTCTTGTAAATTAAGTAATGCACGTGTTTAACAATATTTAACTCTTGAGAGCGTAAAATGTTTCATTTTACTCTCAAGAGTTAAAGATAAGGGTCCATTTGGTTAACAACTCCATCATTTAGCTGGGGACCACCTGAACCCCCCTCAAGGAACACTGGTGGGGGTGCACGCTGGCCTAGTGGTCCAGGCGCTTGCCACATATAGGCTCTGACCTGACAGCGCGTCGCGTGTTCGAGTCCCGCTCATGACGACCTTTGCTGCATGTCTCTCCCCTTCTCTCTCTCCCTCTTTCCTGTCTATCTTCACTTGTAACTATCAATAAAGGCAAAAAGCCAAAAACAAATCTTTAATAAAAAATCACACCCGTGTGAACTGAGTAGTGCAACTCCCCTCTCCCCCTGCCTCTCTGTCTCTATCTCTCTCTCTCTCTCTCTCTCTCTCTCTCTCTCTGTGTAATTAGCAGGAAACAGTGCAACACTATCTCTCTCTCTCTGTTTCTGGCACAACAGCGCCACTTTTGCCCCTACTGGTACTCTAAACATAGTCACATAGGTTAGGGCCGACGGACATTGCTGTTCCTTGGAGTGGTTGCACCACTCAAAACAAGGACCACTGGTTGAAAAGCACTGTCTTAAATGAACGCTGGGTATTTGACTGTGGAAGCGTCTTAAATGAACACTGGGTATTTGACTGTGGAAGCGTCTTAAATGAACGCTGGGTATTTGACTGTGGAAGCGTCTTAAATGAACACTGGGTATTTGACTGTGGAAGCGTCTTAAATGAACGCTGGGTATTTGACTGTGGAAGCGTCTTAAATGAACACTGGGTATTTGACTGTGGAAGCGTCTTAAATGAACGCTGGGTATTTGACTGTGGAAGCGTCTTAAATGAACGCTGGGTATTTGACTGTGGAAGCGCTGTGCCTGTCCTGCATGGCGTCCTGCCACGGGGAGTGAAACGTGGGTGTCTCATGACTCCAATCTGTTGCTGTTTCACCTCGGCCATCAGCTGATAGAGATCAGCGTTGATGATGGGGTAATGTGATTGGACGGACACGGTGAAGGACTACACTATAGTGTGACTGACTGATCGGCAGTGGTGGGGAAAAAAGTACTCACGTTTGTTACTTAAGTATCAAAATGTAGTTAAAGTAAATACAAGTATTCATTGTGCAGAATGGCCGTTTCGAGTTTTCAAATGTATAACAATCTTTTGAAAATAGCAGATCTACAAGCTCACAATGCGTTGCGATGCGACGCATTGAGCTTGTAGATCAGCTATTTTCAAATGGCCGAAATGTATATAGGCCTGAAGTAGGTAATGCATGTTTTTTTTTTTTTTTTAATAATCAAAATGTACAAAGGAACTATAGTAACTAAAGTTTTCAAATAAATGTAGTGGAGCGGAAGTAAAAGTATTGGAAATTGAAAATACTCAAGGAAAGTACAAATATCTCAATTGTACTTAAGTAAATGTATTAGTTACTTTCCAACACTGCTGATTGGACGGACAGTGCTTAGCGCTCTCTCTGTCTCGGAATGCTGCGTTGGCTGTAGTTAGGTGTGTGTGTGTGTGTGTGTGTGTGTGTGCGTGTGTGTGTGGGGGGTAAGGTGCATGTGACTGGGTTTGGGTGTGGGAGGTTGGCTAGAGCCCCTGATGATGATGACTCCATGCTTTCATTATTTTTACCTTGCTCAGTCATGCACGCACATACCACACACACACACACACACACACCGATTTTCTTTCTCTCACTATCTCTCTCACGCCATCCCACCCTATCTCACTATATCTCTCACACACACCGAAACATTCCAACAGTTCAAAGGACAATTTAACGGCTCCCTCACACAGAGACCTTTTTCTTAATGTCTTTTTTTTCCTACGCCATAAATAAACCTCTTCCTTCACATGACTGTCTGTCACTTCACACTGTCTGCACAGTACAAACCCCGAGTGTTCTTTTATCCTTTTGAGATTTGATCCTCTTGAGAGTTTACGTACGAATGCAACCAAAATGGGCCCGTAATTAACACGCAGGGTTTTTAAAGTGTGGCTTCACTGTAACCTCCAGGCAACGTCAAGGTGATGGAAATGTGTCCTTCGTTCCCTGGTGAGCTTCTCTGCTCTAGCTGTCTCCATTTAATCACTAGATGCTTGAGAGCTCTCTCTCTCTCTCTCTCTCTCTCTCTCTATCTCCCTCTTATAGGCCTGAGCAGATGAACCCAGAGGAGATGGAGGTGAGCAGAACACAGGGCAGTAATCACAGGCAATCATCTGCTCTATCTCTTCTCTCTCTCTCTCTCTCTCTGTGGGTGCTCCACTGCTCTTGCCTGGCCTACTCTGCCCCTGGAGAACCAACCTCAAACCTGTGATTTGAGGTGTGTGAGGCGCTGTGAGGTCCCAAATAGTTATGACGAGGAGAAAATCCTACTGTGGAGTTGGCACAGATTTTCTTTTCTTTTAAGTTTTTTTTCCTTGGAAAGAGAGACGAGCCTTGATCTCTTCTTCCCATCAGCCTTTTACTTCTACGCTACAACTTTAGTTACTTTGTAGATTATTCCAAAACATTAACCACTTCATTTTCGGGCCAAGCTCACAATATGGCGCGATTATGGGCTCGTATATCTGCTATTTTCAAAAGATTTTTATACATGTGAAATCTTGAAATGGGACATTCTGCATATTGAGTACTTTTACTTGTGGTACTTTGTAAGTACATTTTGATGCCAGAACCTTTGTACTTTCACTGAAGTAAATGTTGAATTCCAGACTTTTACTTGTAACAGAGTATTTATATATTGCAGTAAGCAGTGCATGCCCTCACATACTGTAGGAAAGCACCTAGTTTTGATGTTAGAAGACATGTGCCGATACTGTTGAGTCACCAGGATTACTCGCCATCTATCCTTTATCCTTCGTAATAAAAAAGCATTAGTCTAGTGTTATTATTATCATACTGGTTTTTACTTAATGGTTACTTATTATTCCATTCTTTCAAAACACCTCCTATGCCCACTCTCTGCACTGACCGAGTGCTACAAATTGAAGCCTGCCAACATTACTTTAACACTTGCATCCTGCCAACACTATAGTCTCTACATTATAGAGCGGAGACGATTCCATTCTATATCTTTCACATTATGGAAGACATAAGAGCCATATGGCATGATGGGGTGAGGCCAACCGCTTCTGCTGCCCCTCGGGCAGAGGCTTCAACGGAGTGCCGCTTCACACAGCCTGCCTGTCTCTCTTAATCAGCAGACAAGCGGCTCCCATGTAGCCCGCAGTGCTAGTGATAATGCCAATAAGGAATATGTAGTCCTTCATTATACATCTCACGCCAAACTAGGAGGAGCTATACTTGAGAAGAACAACAGCGCTTTTCCCCCTTCCCAAAAACCACTAGGTCTCATCTCTACTGGCCTTGATGAGCGAAAATAACCCCTGGCTCCTTCGGGGCTGTACTGTGTGTGCACTGCACGGCCTCTGCCTTTGGTAGCTGTATACTTTTACATTGTGGTATGTAGTGGGTCCGTGAGCGAGGAGAGCCATGTTGTGCTGCTGTGTCTCTGCTTCCAGTCCTACGTGCTCTGTGGTCGAGTCTGCTTGTCTGCTTTTTACTGTGGTCTTTCATCACGTTCACTCCCCGTCCTGGCATGCGTGCCAAACTGTGTGTGTGTGTGTGTGTGTGTGTGTGTGTGTGTGTGTGTGTGTGTGTGTGTGTGAGATCAGAACTTTGCTGCCATCTAGTGGTACCATTCTTTTCCATTACACCTGAAGATGATAAGCTCCGTTAGACATTCAGCTAAGAATAATAATGCGTGTGCAAAATGAGACCCATGGAGGTGCATGTCTGTTCATGAACAGTGTGCATTTGGTAACTGTGCACAGCAAGCACACGTGTGTGTGTGTGTCTGTGTGAGAGAGAGAGAGAGAGATGAGTGAGCTAGCTCATTAGAGTGACTCTATATTAGTGTAGCAGGTCAGTTCAAGTCAATGAACATGTGCTAATTCTTTTCCAATCCCCCTGTGTGCAGCCACTTGTTACACATTTGCATATAAATTGCTTATAAATATAATGTTCCCGCTAACGTCCACGTCGGCCACGTGCTTAAAATTCATGAATTCGTGAATCTTTTGGATTTTGTTCCGGGCCACGGACGAGCTGTCAGAAATCCTTTGATCTGCATAAAAATGCAGCAGGTGTGAGTCAGTTTGCATGGGACTGTGGGACACGCACCGTTGGAACCATCTTGATTGTTTTGATTTATATTTTTTAATAAACCCTCCAATTGTCTCTCTGGTAAGCATTCCGAGCATCCCACCAGCCAAGAGTGCACGCACGCACGTGCGCACAGACACACACACACTCAGCCCGGTTCTCTCTCTCTCTCTCTCTCCCTACCCAGCCTTACTAACAGGTTGTGTGTGTGTGCGTGCGTGGTCTAGTTATACCCCCAGTCTCAGTGATCAGTATTCAGTCCTAGTCTATGGACACCAGCCAGGCTGGTCTGTCTGTCTGTCTGTCTGTCTGTCTGTCTGTCTCTTCCATGGACCGCTGGACATGCTAGTGACCGCTCCACTAGTCTGCAGAACCGTGTCCTGCACTCTGATGTGGACGACCTTTATCTCAGTCAGGAGTCATAGAGGCTCGCCTTGTACACAGGCCGGCACACACTGAGGTGCACTGAGCATGCAGCGCATACTTGGCACAAACACATTTTCAGATGTTAGACGGCACACACACACATACACATTAGACGGCACACGCACACACACACACACACACACACACACACACACACACACACACACACACACACACACACACACACACACACACACACACACACACGCACTTGTTTGTTAAGTTAATTTAACCACTTGCCGTAAGTGATTAGGTAAAAATAGCCGATCTACAAGAGAGCTTGTCTCTCATGTCATTTTTAGCTGGAGGAGGGCTTTTAAGGATACAGTGACTTATATCTAACATGTTTATTGAGTAAGGCCAAAATGTGAACAAACAGGATATCTCAGAAATTAAGAAAGTTTATGTAAAATGGTGACGTAAAAAACTAAACTTGCTGATGTTTACAATGACGTGGAGTAAAGGTCCCTGCAGACTGTTGCCGTTTTTCGGGAAAAACGCAGAAAGAAATCTGAAATAACGCAACGAACCCCTTTTGGTGTTAGCATTATGTTATGCTTTAGCTATTGAAAAATAGCAGATCTACAAGCTCATAGCGCGCCACCGAGTGGCGCGCTACGAGCTTGTAGGTCTGCTATTTTTGAAAAATCGAAGAACGACTGACATAGAAACATAGCTTTTTCAGAAAACTGTCAGGATGTAGAAGACATTTTTAGAATCTGATCTCAAAATGGGTTAACACAGGGAACACCTTTCATTTGTGTCTGCATGGCGAGCGTCTCCCTCAAGACTAAGAGGAAGAGAGAACAGTGAGTTGTAGTATCAGTAACTGAATGTCTCATTTAGACTCTTTCCTTATTGATTCCGTCTTGATGAGGTGTTTGTTGAGGTGTTCATGTACTGTAGTGTATACTGTATGTGTGAGCGTGAGCGGACATAGAGATGTGAGATAATTGAAAGGAATATAGAGCTGTGTACAGTTGATAGAGAGGCGCTTAGACCATGTGCAACATGAAATATCACAGACTGGTGGTTCGCTGTGATGCCTTTTCCACCCAAAGACCTTTGGTTCTAGATCTGGTTCCGTTCTTTTTATGATGGTTTATATCACCTCTGCATCTTCCAACCTGAATAGAGCGTCGCAGTCCCGCCCCCTACCATGCCCCAAGGACAGTCTAAGAAGGACGAGACGCGAAGACCGTAATGGGGGCCCCATGTTGCTTATGGTGCTCCATGGAAGGAAAGAAACATGCGCAGTTGAGACAAAGGAAGCTGAACACGGAAGTGTTGGCTGCATATAGCCCATTGCGCATGTTTCTTTCCTTCCAAAGCAACATGGCGTCGCCCGTACGGTCTTCGCGTCTCGTCCTTCTTAGACTGTCCTTGCCATGCCCCAGGAAATGATTCTCCGTTCATTTTCCTCATAGACATTTCAGAAAGTATTTATTTAAAGACGTTTACGCCGCGGACAAAGCCAACTCGAGTCGTGACAAATCATGACAACAAACACAATTTCTTGGGCCGAACAAATAATTAGAAAGAAGAAAAAAAAACGGCAGGTTACAACACTTTTTTTGTTGTTTTTCTTCTTTGTAATTATTTGTTTGGTCCAAAATATTGTTTGTGTTGTCATGAGTTGTCACGACTCCAGTTGGCTTTGTCCGCGGCGTAACCGTCTTTAAATAAATACCTTTTGAAATGTCTATGGGAAAAATGCATTGGGATTCATTTCCTGGGCCATGGTAGGGGGCGGGACTGCGACGCTCTATAGGGACACTTTGGTTCCCACTTTCCCACACAAATTTTAGGGATCTGAACCAATTAATAGGTCCAAATTAGGCGGGGAAAAAAACTGTTCGATCCCGGTGGAAAAGGGGCCTATGAATCCATCCTCGTATATTTAACGTCAGTGCCTTTCCGTTATACTTTTGGCATGCTAATGAGGGGCCTCGGCCCGAGGACGTCTGCTCTGCATTAAATAATAGCAGTTATGTGATACGGCGTGCATGTATGTGCAGACTGCAGACCCTTTCGTTTTCCCTTTAAAAAAAAAAGAAACTCCTAACCGAGCATTGTTCACATTGGGGTCACACACACACCGCCACCGCCTCGACCATGCATACAGCCACATGCAAGCAAGCAGCATGTTCTCTCCTGTCGACGCTGGCATGATGTGACCCTGGTGACCGCCGGCACCATCCACGCCAGGCAGACAAAGCTCCGTCAGCAGAGATGATGGGGTGGGTCAGCCTCCAGCTACCGTGCCGTGGGAGTCTTTGATGTGTTACCTGTCAGCGTGGAGCCGCATTATGGAGCAGATGGCTGCAGTAAAAGCTTTTTATGTGTCTGTCCGTGTTTATCAGAGTATTAGTGTATGTGTGAGGAGGCCACGCTTGCAACACACATGCAGGTTAATGCTGAAAAGTGCTTCCGCGGTGGAATGGAGTGATGGTGCGATGCCTCTATTAGTGGCTATGCTTGTGTTTGGGGGGCGGTGGACAGTGACAGTTTGAGAACCGACGGTTTCCCGCTTTGATCGTCAGATATTCCCCGACTTCGCATCGAAGTGTCGTTGAACGATCGAGAAACTGAACCCCAAACTGACGAGGTTGGTTCCAAATTCCTTACATAGTCGCCTCCCCCTGGCAAACTGCCTCCCCTTGGCCAGCCGAGGCTCCTGATGGAGGGGAAAGGACCTGGTTGGAATAACGTGTTCCTTCCACGAGCTACGTTCTACCGGGACGCGTGTGCGTGCGTGCGTGCGTGCGTGCGTGCCTGCGTGCGTGCGCATACAGTAGGCTTTCATTAGCCGTGACTGAGGTTGATGTAAATCTGACAGGCGGACATGACCTTACTGTCATTACCTCTGATTCATTGGACAGGAGGGTTTTGAGGGAATTCAGGGAAAGTAGCATAAATATCCCCGTTGGTTAATTCATTAAACCAGGGGGAAAACATCATGCTGACTTCATACAGGAAACGTGCTTTACAACCAAAGAATGTCAACCGCATTTTCTGTGCGCACGTGCAAATGTACTTGTGTGTGTGTGTGTGTGTGTGTGTTTGTATTTTGTGCACGTCGCACATCCTGGAGAGCTTCAGTGTTTTGCCATTTTTCCAATTCCATCAGTGAGTGTATTTACGTGAACTTTCACTCGCCGTTTGCTTCTCTAAATGTTGTGACGGCAGCTCTAAACAGGATGTTGGTCGGTTGCAAACGTTGCTTTAGACCAAGGGATACAAACAAGCCGCTCAGGGAAAGCGTCCGGCCCACATGTCGCTCCATTTATGAAGGAAAGCGACTGGCCCGCATGTCGCTCCATTTATGAAGGAAAGCGACTGGCCCGCATGTCGCTCCATTTATGAAGGAAAGCGACTGGCCCGCATGTTGCTCTATTTATGAAGGAAAGCGACTGGCCCGCATGTTGCTCTATTTATGAAGGAAAGCGACTGGCCCGCATGTTGCTCCATTTATGAAGGAAAGCGACTGGCCCGCATGTTGCTCCATTTATGAAGGAAAGCGACTGGCCCGCATGTTGCTCCATTTATGAAGGAAAGCGACTGGCCCGCATGTTGCTCCATTTATGAAGGAAAGCGACTGGCCCGCATGTCGCTCCATTTATGAAGGAAAGCGACTGGCCCGCATGTCGCTCCATTTATGAAGGAAAGCGACTGGCCCGCATGTCGCTCCATTTATGAAGGAAAGCGACTGGCCCGCATGTCGCTCCATTTATGAAGGAAAGCGACTGGCCCGCATGTCGCTCCATTTATGAAGGAAAGCGACTGGCCCGCATGCCGCTCCATTTATGAAGGAAAGCGACTGGCCCGCATGTCGCTCCATTTATGAATGAAAGCGACTGGCCCGCATGTCGCTCCATTTATGAAGGAAAGCGACTGGCCCGCATGTCGCTCCATTTATGAAGGAAAGCGACTGGCCCGCATGTCGCTCCATTTATGATACAAACAAGCCGCTCAGGGAAAGCGACTGGCCCGCATGTCGCTCCATTTATGAAGGAAAGCGACTGGCCCGCATGTCGCTCCATTTATGAAGGAAAGCGACTGGCCCGCATGTCGCTCCATTTATGAAGGAAAGCGACTGGCCCGCATGTCGCTCCATTTATGAAGGAAAGCGACCGGCCCGCATGTCGCTCCATTTATGCGAACGAGGCTTTCATCTACAGCAGTGGTTTTCAAGCCTTTTCATATCGAGGTCCATTATTTATAACCACGGACCACCATTTGATGAGATTTAGCCTCGCAGGCCCAAAACTTCAAATATTTTGTTGCCGTTGGATACAATTCCATGCTGTATTGATGTGGTACCATTAGGAGAGACATCAGGCAAATGTTGATCAAAATAACAATTCGTCTACCTTCTCTAATTGTGTAGACTTCTTGTAAATTAAAGCGTGTTGTATATTAGCAGCGACATTGCTTTCATATGTAGTTTCAAGGCTTTTGCGGCCAAATTAATTCCATTTTCTCCAGAAACTGGCTGTATCAAATATGAATGGACATCATTAACGACGCACAGCCACTCCCCTGACAGAAAGGCCGGGATGATCGGTTTATTTTTCAAACACAGTTCTTATATGAAGCGATCTAAAATCCCCCTATATTACTATGGGGATTTCAATGCAAATAAAAAAATACATGAACCAACCTGTGTACTGGCGCCCTCTACTGAAAGTGACGTCAGACTTCGGTGCTCTATAAGGATCCATTTGGTTACCAACTCTCCATCATTTAGCTGGCGACCACCTGGAACCCCCTCAAGGACTACGGTTGGGAACTAATAATAAATTGCATTTTTATAGCGCTTTTCCATGTGCTCAAAACACTTTACAATGGTTCATTCATTCATACATTGGGAGGTGAAGCGGCGGACAGTCGACGCCAGCATCCTCACTTCCCACATTCACACACCAATGGTGGCAAGCTCACACCGACCGACTCATGATTGGAGGCAACGTAGGGTTCAGTGTCTTGCCCAAGGGCACAAAGTCAAAGTCATACGATTTGTCACACACGTTACCGCAGTGAAATTTGTTCTCCGCATTTGACCCATCTCTGGGAGCGGTGAGCCGCAGCCAAGGAGCGGTGAGCTGCAGCGTGCGCTGCGCTCGGGAGTCACTTCGGCATGTGGACAGGAGGAGCCGGGATTCGAACCGCCGACCCACGGATCATTGGACGACCTGCTCTACCTCCTGAGCCACAGCCGCCCCCACACAGCATATGCTCCAGTGGAGAGTAGATGGCGTTTCCTCAGTTCATGTGCCATCCATGATCTCCCACTTCAGCGATTGCCTACTAATAGCTGCATTACATACTGAACACATCCGGTAATATATCCGCTAAACAAGCTAAAGATAATGAAGCCTATCCGCCCCTGGCTCGACTTCTGCCAGACATAAACAAATGCGCTGTGAGTTTCCTGTACGGCGTACTAAACATTCTTGATCGAAAGGATGCCTAGTCTTTTGCTACCACTGTCACCGCCATCACCCACTGGAAATATAACAAAACATCACACCCGTGTGAAGTGAGGGTCGCTCTATTCATCGTACATCATCCAATAAAACAAAATAAAAATGAGACGTGTAATGTCAAACACAACGTGCTGTTCTAAATCCTTTATATTGACCTCATACCGACCTTGACCCTTATTGGCCAAGGGTTTCCACCGACATACCCGACAGCCGGTTTCCTCAGTACACACATGACGTCAATTCTCTATTCATTGTCAATGGCATTTAATGTTTGTGTTCAGACAGAATCACACTATAGCTGTTTATAGGAGGGGCTTCAAAAATGTTTGTCGACTACTTTTTCACTGACTAAAACTAAATAAAACATTAAGCCAACACTATGTCGTCAACAAATAAAAACTAGACTAAAATTTTAGGATCATTTCATGTTTGATTGCACTCAGGTGCTCTGAAAATAGCAGATCTACAAGCTCGCTGCGATGCATTGTGGGCTTGTAGATTGGCTACTTTCAGCATGCAACCAAGTGTAAAATCAGGCATTATAGCGCCATCAAGGCACCTCCAAAATACATTTTAGTCAACAAAATCAACTAGATTTAAAATGTTCTGATGTTTCCTTTTTAGTCGACTAAAACTAGACTAACACTAAAACATTTCAGATGACTAAAATATCACTAAAACTGAATGGAATTTTTGTCAAAAGACAAAACTAAATATGCTGTCAAAATCAACACTGACCCACTATCATGTCTGGATCATGTGTGGAGATATGGGCCTGTAGTTCCCTCAGTGAGTGGGTTCTAAGGGGCCTTAAGGGGGGGATGAGCGACAGGACCCATAACTGTCCTCTTCTTACCCCTCTATCATTCTTTTGCACTTTTTCCCTCCTTTCCATCTCTCTCACGCCCTCAAGGAGTCCTCGTTAAACCTGCAGACATCCAAAATAACTCCCCACTTATTGCTCCCTTCCACTCTCTCTCTCTCTCTCTCTCGCTCTCTCTCTCTCTCTCTCTCTAACATTGAAAAACCCCAAACCTCACTGCTGAGTGACTCATTCAAATAATTGTTGCCTTTAGCTGTATCGAGTTACCACCCCCCCCACCCCCAAAGGCACACACACGTTCTTGCCTTTTCTCCCGGACTGTCCCCACGGGTCCAGTGTGGTATCTGGGTGAATTAGGGCCTTTGAGAAGAAGGGAGAAAGAGAGAGTGACATCAGACAGTGAGAGAGAGAGAGAGAGAGAGAGAGAGAGAGAGAGAGAGAGAGAGAGAGAGAGAGAGAGAGAGAGAGAGAGAGAGAGAGAGAGAGAGAGAGAGAGAGAGAGAGAGAGAGAGAGAGAGAGAGAGAGAGAGAGAGAGAGAGAGAAAGGGATCCAAAACCTTGAGTAGCCCTGTAATTTTCTGCTCTGTTTCTATGACTGCTTGTATAATATGACCATGACAGACAAATGACTCAATGGGAGATTGTCCGCACTCAGTTTGTGCGTGCGTGTGTGTATGTACTGCATGTGCGCCCACCGCATCCATGTGTGTACTTCCACACGTGTGTCTAGGTGGGGCTGCACATTCTGAATCATGGCAGGAAGACTTCTCTCTTGCTTACTAGAGAGAGAGAGAGAGAGAGAGAGAGAGAGAGAGAGAGAGAGAGAGAATGTCCCAAGCTGGGACCTCACAGCTGTGTGTATGTGACTGTGAGAAAAGCAGAGAGAAGGAATGAACCTAAGAGAGAGAGAGAGAGAGAGAGGGACGAGAGTGGGCAGTACTGAATAGAGAGCGAGTGAAAGGCCACTGAAGGTGAACTTGGACAGAAACACACACAGTACGCTTTTTCAGGACTTCTACTTCTCGGCATCATCTCTGTCGAGCTTCCAGGCGAGCTGTCAGTACCCCCAAAAAGGTGAGGTGAAAAACAGTGCAGACAAATGGTCTAAAGTAAACTCTGGTCTAAACTGGATTATAGTTAGTCACCTTTGTGAACACAGATTAGATAATCTTCATATTGACCAAACTGACAAGACGACATGTGGAAAGAGGGAGAGAGAGAGAGAGGAGAGAGAGAGAGAGAGAGAGAGAAAAGGAGAGGAGATCCCTCCCACTGCCAAAGCAGAGTTTAGCGTAGCCTAGCCTATAGCTGCTACCCCCCCCCCCCTCCCCTCCTCCCAGCGAGCAGCAGCAGTGTGATGACTGGACCTCTGTGTGTCTCGGCTCTGTTCCGCTCTAGCAGGCATGCATTGTTCTCTACTGTACGCTGACTTGTTGCTGCTGCTGCTGCTGCTACTCTCCCAAAGTTAGACTGTGTGTTTTGTTAGCTCTTCCAGAGAGGACACTGTCTGGCCCGGAGGAGACTCGCTGAGCTTGTGGTGCTGGTGAGTACTTTCTGTGCCCGTTGGTGTGAGCGTGACAGTTATTTTTGTTGTTGCTGCAAGTGAGGTGGCATTCTTCTCTCATTGATTTGTTTCTGTTGTCAGAGGTTTCTGTCAAAAGGTTTTGAATGTGATTTGCGTTACTTTAGAATAGTTCTTCTCTGCTGTTGCAGTGAGTGGAGAGTTTGACGTTGGCGAGAGGAGTTTTCAGTTAGTGAGTCTGTTCAGCATATGAGCTCTCCTCGTATTTCCCTCTAGTATACTGTAAGTGCTGACTCACGCTATAGTCGCTGAACATGAACACGCATGGCCCCTATGCTCTGTGTGTGTGTGTGTGTGTGTGTGTGTGTGTGTGTGCGCGCGCGCGCATGTGTGTGTGCGCGTGTGTGTGCGTGCGTGCGTGCGTGCTGTTTGTCAATATGTCTAAGTAGTAAGTGGAGACAGACATCTGCGCTATCCTCATATTGAACCAAGCGGACTCTACTTCAATATGATGATAGCGTAGATGTCTGTCTCCATCATGCAGCTTGTGGGC
>NC_136798.1:36565033-36642533 GCF_951216825.1 Electrona antarctica
ATTGTGAATTGCCAACTGTACTAGCGTTCGACACCAGAGACAATAAGCAGGGGGAAATGCTCACGCACACACAAAGCACACAATAATGCATGTGTGTTCTCTTGCACAACTATGCTTTCCCATCAGGGCGCACCCACAAATGTCCACTCTAGGCAGACACACGCACACGCACGCACGCACGCACGCACGCACGCACGCACGCACGCACGCACGCACGCACGCACGCACGCACGCACGCACGCACACACACACACACACACACACACACATACACACACACACACACACACACACACACACACACACACACACATACTGACAATCGCACACTCCTTTGCACATAACAAAGGGACAAAAACTGAAATGCTACGAAGCAAAACAAAGGGCCTTTCTTTGTGGACTGTGCATGTTCTCCCCGTGTCCCCTAGGGTAGGTAACCTCCCAAAAAACATGCAGTAATCCTGGTCTCTGCCTCCCCCTGGTCAGCCGGGGCGCCTGATGGAGGGGAAAGGAACTGGTTGGAATAACGTGTTCCTTCCACGCGCTACGTCCAACCGGGGAAACTGTCAGGTGAAAAGAAAGTGGCTTCTACTCCTCCTCATGCATCGAAGGAAGCATGAGGTCAGTCCGTTGCTCTCCCCAGCTTGGTAGAGGGAGTTTGTCGCCCAGGATTACACTAGACAATTGACACTAGGTGGAAAAAAAAGGGTTGCAAGAATTGTGGGGTAAAAATAGAAAAACAAAGCAAAACATACAGCTAGTTCTATTTTATTCGTCGGCTATTCAAAATGGCAAAAATACCTTGACGTGAAAATGTTTCAGAAGCACTGACCTAAATGCTACGAAGCAAAACAAACAGTGTGGGGGTGGAAGAGAACCGACCTCAGGTTGGACTTTGATGTCTGTCAGATTGTCAATAGGAATTTAGCACTGATGGGCTATAGCTGTCAAACCACGCTTTCTCGCCTGTCAATCTCCCCCTCTTTTTCCTCCTCCGATATCACGGCTCGGCAACTTCCACGTTGAAGTCTGCAGTGCGTGTGTCCACAGGTTGGTATTGACTGTCTGTCACACAGACCCACGCCAGGCATATCAAAACAGCTGCGTGGTAAAGAGCAGGGGTTCTCAACCCGTGGGTCGCGACCCCTCGGGGGGTCGCCAAATTATTTTAGGGGGTCCCCAAATTATTTTAAAAAAAAAGAAAAAAGATTTATTTTTAAATTTTATTTTCACTTTCTTTCAAAAATAGCAGACCTACAAGCTCGTAGCGCGCCACTCGGTGGTGCGCTATGAGCTTGTAGATCTGCTATTTTTCAATAGCTAAATTATAACAATGCTTAAAACACCAAAAGGGGTTCCCGCCCAAAATGGTTTAAGGTTATTGTAGCAGTCAATTTATATTGGGGGTCGGGAGGGGGCGGGGCGGGGGTCCCGAGACATTGCCAAAGCATTTCCGGGGGTCCCCGGCCAAAAACGTTGAGAACCCCTGGTATAGAGCGTCGCAGTCCCGCCTCCTACCCGGACCCAGGAAATGAAATCCAATGCATTATTCTCATAGACATTTCGTAAAGTATTTATTTAAAGACGGTTACGCCGCGGACAAAGCCAACTCGAGTCGTGACAACTCATGACAACACAAACAATATTTTGGACCAAACAAATAATTAGAAAGAAGAAAAACAACAAAAAAAGTGTTGTAACCTGCCGTTTTTTTCTTCTTTCTAATTATTTGTTTGGTCCAAAATATTGTTTGTGTTGTCATGAGTTGTCACGACTCGAGTTGGCTTTGTCCGCGGCGTAACCGTCTTTAAATAAATACTTTAAAAAATGTCTATGAGGGAAATGCATTGGGTTTCATTTCCTGGGCCAGGGTAGGAGGCGGGACTGCGACACTCTATAGAGCAGTGGTGATGGAAAAAGTACTCAAAGTTTTTACTGAAGTAAAAAGTATCAATACTGCAATGTAGAAATATTATGTTACAAGTGTCCGGAATTCAACACACTCTAAAGTCTTACTTGAGTACAAGTGCAAAAGTACTGGCTTTAAAATGGACTTAAAGTACCAAAAGTAAAAGTACTAATTGTGCAGAATGTCCCATGTAAAGTTTTCAAATGTATAATAATCTTTTGAAAAGAATCTTTTGAAAATAGCTTGAAGCTTGTAGATCGGCTATTTTCAAATGTATATAGGGCTGGAGTGGTTAATGTATGTTTTGTAATAATAATCAAAGTAGCGCTAGTAACTAAAGTTTTCAAATAATTGAAACTTTTACAGTATTTGCCTCTAAGATGTAGTGGAGTAGAAGTAAAAGTACTGGAAATTGGAAATACTCAAGTAAAGTAAAAAAAGACCTCAAAATGTTACATACAGTACTTAAGTAAATGTACTTAGTTGCATACATTGCGCCGCTGGTAACTGTTACGTGTCAACAGCGGTGGTCAGTCTGTTCCAGGCCTGGGCAAGTACCCTATGCCAGGCAGTGGCGCCGTCAGGACGTAAACAGTGCGGGGACATTGTGTGTGTGTGTGTGTGTGTGTGTGTGTGTGTGTGTGTGTGTGTGTGTGTGTGTGTGTGTGTGTGTGTGTGTGTGTGTGTGTGTGTGTGTGTGTGTGTGTGTGTGTGTGTGTGTGTGTGTGTGTGTGTGTGTGTGTGTGTGTGTGTGTGTGTGTGTGTGTGTGTGTGTGTGTGTGTGTGTGTGTGTGTGTGTGTGTGTCAACTCACATTGATCGAGTTGAGAGCAACTGCAGTTGCTGCAGCCAGTAATACTCGATACAATACAACAACTTTTGCGCAGCATAATGGAAACCGACAGCGGTGGCCGAACGGTTTGCGGAGCGGTCTTGATACCGGAAGGTCGCCAGTTCGTATCCCCGGACCGGCACGTTAAAATTACCACCGCTGAAGTGCCCTTGAGCAAGGCATTGAACCACTACCATGAAATGTTCTATGAGCAGGGCCTGGCTGTAAACAAGTATCTGATGCTTAGTCCAGTTACCCTGGGTAAATATAGTAACTTTGCTTTGCTTTTGCTTACCGTGCTAGACCATGGCATATGCAGTTATGCACCAGCGCCGGTCGGGAAAAAAATACAAATTTAATAAATAGACCAGGTATCCCCCAATAGTGCGGGGGGACATTCAGACCCAAATGACCCCCCCCCCCCCCCCCTCCGGCGCCTATGATGCCAGGGCAAGTACCCTATGCCATGGGGATGCCATGACAGACCAGCAACGGGTGGAGGATGACATCATCGGCGTGAAGCGTTACATGGCGTAGCTTGCGTATGTATTTAAACAGGAAATGAGCAAGTCTCCATCACATCTGCTTCACCGCTGCTGCTACCAGACGGTGTAAGGAAAAGTCACAGCTCACCGGGTCCCCTCAAAGAGAGAGAGAGAGAGAGAGAGAGAGAGCGCGCGTGCGTGTGCACGTGTGTGTGTTGCAGAGGTGTCGGTCGAGGGGCTTTGCAATGATTAAACTCATAAAGCTCCACCCTTCACAATATTCACACATTCACATGGATCTCTACCACATGTGTGATCCCATCATCTTATCCTCTGTGAGGCCAGTGCAGCTGGTGTGTCTGTCCGTCCGTCCGTCTGTCTTTCCCTGTGTCCTTAGCTGCACAACACATTCCAGGGTGTTTAATTTAACTCTGAGCGTGTCAAAATGGGTCCATGACGTGCATGTTGTTGTGCTGCGCTAGCGTGCGTCTTTGTGTACAGTGAATCGCAGCTGACTGAGCGGTAATGATGTCGCGACGTTGCACATGTCGCGAGTGGGAGTTGAGCTCGGCCTCTGACGTGTTTGCGAGCTCACTGTGGCTTTTCTAGTGCTGTCATTCATGAGCTCAGCATTATTATACCCTCTTCTCTTCCCCTGCAAGGCGGTTTACTTGGCGGTTCATACATACTTCCAGCTGTTCGTTCGCACATTAGTTTGGGAGTGTACCTCACAATGTAAGATACATTCCATAATATGAGATCAGTTTGACCATTGATGCATGTTTTCTCTATTGGAGAGGAATGGTAAATTAACCTCTTGAACCCTAATCTGGGCTAAAGGTTTGACGCATCGCAATGCAACACATTTAGGGGGCCATGGATAAAGCCATGGGAGACCGCAGTCAACGAAGAATATAGGGTTTAAAGAAATAGTGAAATGAAATATACGTTTTTCACACTTTTAGAGCATATCCGGCATGGGAAACTATGGGAAAATGTCAATTATTGTGTATTTTTATATCAAAAGTCCATAAAAATGTAATTAAAAATAAGCCACGTAGTAGCAAACATGCTTGGCTGGCCACCTCTCTCTCTCACACTTGTAAACAAACAGTAGTGCTGCTACAAACCGGTGCAATGATTGAGATTCTATTCGTCCAATAGCCTGAAGGGATGGGCCGCTCTGATTGGTTCAGAAACATACAGGCTTTCGTTTCAGACTGAAACTTCAAAATAAAATGACCGAAAAAAGCCATTGCAGTCCGACTTTAAGTGCTTCTGCGTCTGTCTTGTGTCTGGTCTGAAGTCGGTCAAGACATTGTCATTGTTTGTAGAGTGCAGTCATTGTTTTTGAGCAGCCTCGGTGCCCAGATCCAGCGCGTGACGTAGTTTCGCTTGGCACAATTGCAGTGTTTAGTTTAGTGAGTGAATCAGAGCAAACAGCAGAGTGGAGTGTGTTGATGTCACAAAGCTGACTGGATAACAAGGCAGTGGGTTGTTGTGGTCTGTGCAATAAAAGTGGTTCAGTATAATGATGTCAGCCCACCATGTCCAAGAATATAAATGGGTGGTGATGCTGGCGGGCAGCACAGGGCCCAAGACCAGGGCCGGGACCACATCCCAACAGGGGAACGAATAAGGTTCAAAGTGCACATTTGGGATTGTCAACACTTATGCAAGATGCATAAATCCATATATACATAAGACACACACACAGTGGTCTATTTGGTAGATCGTGTCTTTCTGCTAGGAAACAGTGTAACAACAATGTGGAGCTTTGTGTGCATAGAAACGTCCACGGGTCTTTAGAATTACATCTAGACTAAACTTATTCTGTCTGAATATGATAATACATTTGATATTAAAACTTTTGTGCTCGTGGAATGCCTTCCAAGGGGGGAAAAAAAGGGTCATGAAAGGCGAAGGCAGCGATGAAGAAACCACAGCCAAGTTTAGCGTATCGGTGAATTTCACTGACGCTCTGCCAAACGGATGGGTCAGCATATGTTGTATTGCAACCATCTGGTGAAACATGAGTCTTCCACAGCGAGAAATCTTCACGGGCCTTTAGGCCAACCACGTTTTCTCAGCTCTAAGAGCACGATTGAATACATATGCGAGGATTCCAGATGGGATTTTCCTTCATCGATCTCTCTACGTTTATTTTGTTTCTCTCGCTCATCAATTTTTCTTGTTTCATTTGCCTAATCTTAATCTGAATCTTATGTGTCTCTTTTTGAGTGGTGCAGCCACTCCATTGCCCAGCAATGTGTGTCCCTCGCTGGCTGGCTTGCTGGGTCTGTCCGAGCACAGAAATGGTGTTTTTTTCACCACCAAGTGTCACTGTTTCGCAGCCTAACACACAATTTACAATTTAGGCATTTAGCTCTTAATCTAGAGCGACACACACATGCACACGCGTACAGTACAAGTACAAGTACAAGTACAGTACAGCGCCATTCAGTTCAGAGGGGTCTGTTTTTTTCTGTCTTCACTCTTATCTACGCACGCACGCACGCACGCACGCACGCACGCACGCACGCACGCACGCACGCACGCACGCACGCACACACACACACACACACACACACACACACACACACACACACACACAGCCCCATTGACTACAATCAGAGAGATCCATCAATGTCAGTTCCCACACATAAAGACAGATTACTTGCAGGCCATACAGGTAGTTTAATGCTGATGCAACACTGTAGCTCTCCTTCATCACAGGAATCCACACACAGACACATGCACCTCAAATGGGCACGTTGGGCCTGTAAGGCTTCACCGGGACTCTCTTGGATGTCTCGCAATAACACAGACGACGTGTTCAGCGAAGGTCCATCCCGCTACTAACATACCAGTGTGAGCCTTTTTCTCTGTTTGGAAATGAGACTTATGGTCTCAATGTTTTGCTACATTTGGCTCCAATTACAGACTGCATGGAATTCCCCACCCGGACGGACATGGCCTAGACAGAGTTATGTATGGGATCCAAAGTATTTTTACATGATATATGGGGTCCCACGACATTTCATGTTTGTCATCGCTGCTTTGCAGACTGAAGGATATTAGCATATAACTTCACTCAAATGTGGACAACAGACTAAAGTGTTCTGCTCTTGACGGGGCTGTCAGTCTTGAGTTGTAATCAAGTAAAGTGGTGCATGCATATCTAAACTAAAGAGGGACTGACTGAGAATAAAACAAATGATTTAATTCAAATGAAAAAACATATCTTGTTTTGTACAACATTCCTACAGGGCCAGTGGCGGATTTATAGGAGTTGAGGCCCCTGGGCTAGACTAATTTATTAGGCCCCCCGGGCCCTTACGGCCGCGTGGGCATTCGTTTTGTCCGTAATAATTCGGGCCGCATACGTCGGTCCGACCTACTAACAGTGTGACACATTCGTGGCCGGTTAAGACTCACCCGTGGCTTCCCTGTGAGGTTAGAGTTAGGTTAGGGTTTGTGGTAGGGTGTCCGACTAATGCCTGTTGACGGATCAAACACATGCACCTGGGGGGAGCGGCAAAATCACACTAATGAAACTAAATATACAATAACTAAACACAAATCTCACTTGAATTGGATTGCAATACCCACCCTATAGAGCGTCGCAGTCCCGCCCCCTACCCTGGACCAGGAAATTATTCTCCGTTCATTTTCCTCATAGACATTTCAGAAAGTATTTATTTAAAGACGGTTACGCCGCAGACAAAGCCAACTCGAGTCGTTACAACTCATGACAACACAAACAATATTTTGGACCAAACAAATAATTACAAAGAAGAAAAACAACAAAAAAAGTGTTGTAACCTGCCGTTTTTTTCTTCTTTCTAATTATTTGTTTGGTCCAAAATTGTTTGTGTTGTCATGAGTTGTCACGACTCGAGTTGGCTTTGTCCGCGGCGTAACCGTCTTTAAATAAATACTTTAAGAAATGTCTATGGGAAAAATGCATTGGGATTCATTTCCTGGTCCATGGTAGGGGGCGGGACTGCGACGCTCTATAGCCCAGTGGTATATCCGGCCCTGCGGGGAACAATGAAAAGATGAAGTTAGATAACCATTCATCGCTGTTTGTGTTGGATCGCAAATGGCGTATACTTTGCATTGAAGTAGTAATCATAATATTGCCGTCCATCTATAGCCTGCTTCCCATCTGCTTTCACTGGCCATCCAACCATGCCCAGTGTCCCCGTTCACATGCTGTGACCTATCAAAGAGGTGGTAGACATGCTGGCCCCCTTTTTTATGCTTGTTTCAACACCATAAACCTACCTTCAGAGACCCTCAGACCCTCCTTTTCCTGTCCATATTTTCCATCCTTCACTCATGTCATGGATGAAAGTGGGAGCGGAGGTAGGAGCCTCCGACTCCCTCCTGAGTGTGGTGTTTGTGTGTGTAGTGTGTAGTGTGTCCTACTACTGTACAGTGTGTGTGCAGGTGTGATTGTAATGTGCACTGTGCACGGCCATCCTGTCCATCTGGAAGGAAATGCAAAGTGGGTGTCTCGGTGTGTTCTTGAATCTTGGGTACGCCGTGTGGTGTGTTGTGCTTACATTATGTGCTCCCTTAATTAGGGGTCCATTACGGGTCCGCTTCTTTCTACACACTCATGGTTAAATAAACACTGAGGGTTTTACTGTGCAGTGCTCAAACGCGCAGCCTGCTTGACTCGGCATGCCGTCTAAGCCTCGTTCTTAAACAAAAGAAAATTGCCTCAAATTGACGGCTTTCGTACCGTTTCAATAACAGCTCTCTGAGCCCCATTTAATTTCACCCCATTTTGTTTTTTTTACCTTCTACAGGATGACCTATTTTGAAGCAAGTCAGAGGCCAGGTGTAAAAACAAAACATTTAGTAGAAATGTGTGGATCACAGGCAGTGGTGGAAAGTAACATTTACTTAAGTACTGTACTTAAGTATGATTTTGAAGTATTCAATTCCAATTTCCAATCATTCACTTCTACTCCACTACATCTAGAATCCACAATGCGACGCATTGTGAGCTTGTAGACCTGCTATTTTCAAATGATTTTTTTCACATGATGTTATACATTTGAAAACATTTGAGTGCTTTTACTCAAGTCAATTTTGAATTCCTGACTTTTACTTCACTGCATTATTGAGTTACTTAAGTAAAACATTTGAGTACTTTTTCCACCACTGGAGACCAGGTATAAACCTCCCGAAAGAAAACAAAAGAAAAAAGCCCATTTAGTGAAATGTGTGTGGTTCACAGGTTATCCATCGTATGGTGATGTGTGTGTGGATCACAGGTTATCCATCATAATGGTGATGGGGATTACAGTTATTATCAGCACAGTAAAAGAACATTATATCGCTCATTATATTGCAGCCGAGGCGGCTCCATGTGTACACAATGATCTCTGATTGCCGCTGGCACAGCTGCCCCACAAACCTGAATACTGGCACAGTGGGACAGGAAAGGCTGTGGGCGCACAGGGAAACGCACACACACACACACACACAGTGTCACACACACACACACCCGCGCCAGCACGCACACATGCACACAGACGCGCACATACACACGCACAAACACGCAGCAGTAATTATCATAACCAGCAACTTAGTAGGGTAATCTTTCTCTAATGCATGACTATGCTGTTTGAAGCTGCGGGTCTTTGTCAATAATAAGGTTCCTTACTTAATTCCATGTGAGTATTAAATCAGTCGGCTGAATGGTGTTCAGAAAATGCAGAATATATTAGAATTAACATATTGCATATTACACAAAATGTTCATTTCTTTTTCTTTTGGCATGTTAAGCCCAAACCACACCATGACGCCAATGTGTCAGGGTCAGCATGCAACTCCTGCCAATCAAACGGTTGCAAGTAGACGCATGTAGACGCATGTATACAGTTGGGTGCCACCGATATTGTCCCTTATCATTTGACCCATTTAGGCCTGACCTCAACATTTTAAAAAATCCTTCTAAATCCTCCAGTTTTCTGAAATAAATATTTTCACGATTTTTCAAAAATAGCAGACCTACAAGCTCGTAGCGCGCCACTCGGTGGCGCGCTATGAGCTTGTAGATCTGCTATTTTTCAATAGCTAAATTATAACATAATGTTTTAAACACCAAAAGGGGTTCCCGCCCAAAATGGGTTAACTGTCCTTTTGCGCAGATCACGCAAACCTCAGCAAAAAGAAAAGGACAATATCGATGGCCTCCAACTGTATAGTTGCAAGCAACCATTCAATTGAACCAATTGAATCACTTGGGTCTACATTAGAGACTGACATTTTGTCGGGACTCCCGCGGGTCACGGGATTCCCGCGGGATTCCCGCGGGATGGGATTAATATTTTTATTAATCCCATGATCGTGACGGGACAGGAATGAAAGTCAACAGGAGCGTGCAGGAGCGGGAATGACATTGATGTAGTCATCTTTCTGTGAGCCAACTACATTACCCATAATCCAGCAGTGCTAGTGCTTCCACAACACAAACACCTCCTCCAATTGCAAACCAGTCGGGCTGGACGTCTTATAAAGTTTTATATGAAGACATCGTAATGCGGCCGTGTATGATTCTACATCGCGCCGGTGCTATGATTTAATCGATTATTTATAGCCAGATCATCCTGATGCATTTGTTTCCCCTGGCAGTGGCAACGTTGCAACTTTCAATTGTGATGCTATGTTAGCTACATGCTAACGCTGTTACAGCTCTCTGAACAGCTGTTCTGTTCTGAGCGAATGTTCTACAATACATCGTCTCCCTTCTTTCTCCCAACCGAGTCGCATACACCAGTGGTTCCCAAACATTTTCATGTCAAGGACCCCTAAATCGACATTTATTAGCCCGCGGACCCCCATTTGAAAAGATGCCAGGGGCAGGGACCCACATAAGATTTGTATTATGGTTCTAGCTGTGATTCTCAACCATTTTAATTCCATTTGTACACTCCCATAACATAATTTGTTACAGACCCATAAGGGTCCATTTGGTTCCAAACTATTAATTAGCTCAATTAATCTCAAGGACCCCTGGGGGTCCCCGGACCCCGCTTTAATTGGGAACCACTGCCATACACATAGACCTGTACACTGAATAATTATTCATATAGAGTTAAATTAACACTGGGTTTTTTTTTATCTTAATTGACAAAGCACTTGTTAACTGTTAAGCTTTAAGTTCTGTTCAGGGAAAAACCGTATAGGACTTAAATGAAGTGTCAGAACTGTATTTGGTAGTCAAAGTTAAATCCAACATTGCCCACTTTATTTATTTTAATTTTATTGGTAGGCTATCTGTCTTGAGAAGCCAGAAGTGATAGATAGATAGGCCTATAGATACATAGATGGAAATTGCCTTTCCTAATGACTAACTTTAAAAAAAAAAAAAAAAAAAAAAACAGGAGCGGGATGGGAGCGGGAGTAATTTCGAGTGGGAGCGGGATGGGATCAGGAGTCATTCTACAGGAGTGGGACAGGACAGGATTTTTTTTTTAACTCTGGCCCAGGATTGGGACAGGACAGGATTTTTTCTGCAGGAGTGGGACAGGACAGGAGTGAAAATCCACTCCCGTGTCAGTCTCTAGTCTACATGTGCCACCATGCACCGACGTGCAACAGGACATATCACACCGACGGGACGAACGCTGAAACCCATTGGTGTGGTTTGGGCTTTACGGTACATATTGCCGTACACTGTGGCGTAAATAATCAATGTGACGATACAGCTTGCATGCGTGTGCACATGTGCACACGCATGCATTTTTTTTCCTGTTTGCGTTGCCCGTGACAACATCATCTTGCAGAGTGCGAGTGGTGATGTCATTCAGTGTGATGTATGACTGCTGGAGAGCGAGGGGATGACCTCAGCACAGGGGGGTCCCAGGGGCGCCGTATCAGCGCCGGATAGCGCTCCACATCACCACTTTCTCACACTCTCTCTGTGCTAACCACTTTTTACAGTGAAAAAAAAACAACTTTATCCACCACTGCTCACCCCTCGACCCCAAAACGCACGCACGCACGCACGCACGCACGCACGCACGCACGCACAATTACCAAGACCTATGACCAGCACACAGGCATATACACAGAAGGACAAACTCGCAAAAAAACTTACACGAAACACCAAATCACAGAGTTGTTAGTCCAGAGTTAAATATACCAACGTGTTTGGCCTGTGGTTTTTCTCATCAGAACCCAGTTTGAGGCTTTTGGATTTTGGCATAATAATAATATCTCTGTGTGGTTTGAGCAACATTAGGTAACTATGTGATGTGTTTTGGTATTTTGCTTGCTTCCATTGATTTGTGCTGATATCCACACAATATTAAACCCTTCATTTCCAGATGCTATACTCACCAGTGGTGGATAAAGTATTCACATTTATACTTAAGTAAAAGCTACAGCTACATTTTCAAATAAAGGTAGTGGACTAAAAGTACAATATTTGGATCCCAGCTGTAGTGGAGTAGAAGTAAAAGTATTGGAAGTTGGAATTACTCAAGTAAAGTACAAATACCTCAACATTTTACTTAAGTACAGTACTTATGTAAATGTTCTTACTGTAGTTACATATTTCCACCACTGCCATGGCCTGCGAGGGTTTTCTCTGGCAGGGAGCGACCACAGCTCATCCTCTCTCTCTCTCTCCTGGAATGATGGCTCAGAGCCATGCCACTGGAGCGCTGTCCAGCCCATGCCTCTGGCTCAAGTTCCAGTCACTCCACAAATGAATGGTTCCCTCTTCCCTAGGACAGCTGCTGTTAAAAGCGACGGATGGGAAAATATTCACAGACTGTGTGCGTGCGTGTGTGCGTGCGTGCGTGCGTGCGTGCGTGCGTGCGTGCGTGCGTGCGCACTATCTGTATTGTATGTCTCTGCACACACTACTGTATGTGAGTGTGTCCTGGTGTCCCAAAACATTTGAAAAATTGAAATGCCTCACATATTCTATAATCTTCGAAAATAGCACAAATAGCCGCCCTACACGCTCATAACGTATCGCAGTGTGTTGTAAATTGTCTATTTTCTTTATTTTCACACCACCTTTGTATGACAAGGTATGGATTAGGGCTTACCTAGTTAAACAGAGAATGTTATGTTTTATGTTATAGCAGCTCCCATTTTCAACCCTACCTTTCATATAATTTGTCCTCGCTAATGTTCATTATAACCATCTCTGTCTACTCACTCAAGCAACCTGCCTAGTGCCTACCATTGACAATCATCAATTTCGCAAAAGGTTTTCTTTATTTATTTTTTTACAATTACTTATATTTTAGCATGCTAACTTTCGAGGCAGAGGCAGGCGATAGTTTCTATTAGCGTGTAATCCGGGCCAATAATATAATGGCTAGGCATGTTTCTGTTTCCACAGCTCACCTCTGATACACAGAGAGACTATGTAGACAGAAATGTGATCTTGGCACGCGCGGGTGTCGCACATTGAAAATGGCAGATCTGCAAAGCCAACAAGGGCTCTACAAGGGCTTGTAGATCAGCTATTTCTGGTGCACGCCAAGCAGCCAAGTATAAATCGGGCATTGAATGTGCAGCAGTGGAACTGAGAGCCATGAGCAGTAAATCGTGGTTTGAATAATCTTTCTTCCCTAAATTCCCCCTGCATTAGCATCTCACTTAAACACGAGTGTTTAATGGCTGTTGTAAATGCTGAGGTTGGTAAACACATAACATTTCTGAAGTGAAAATGTAGTGTAAGGAGGCATGGAGAGATGAATTGCTGTATTTCTAAATAGATTACCTGAACTGAAGCGTTTCCTTCTTCTCCTGGGCATTTGGAGCCCGTAAGGGTCCATTTAGGTTACATTTGTACACTCATAGTTACAAGCTGATGAATTAACACGGAATATTTTACTGTGTAAGTGTGTATGCATGCATTTTTTGTGGCTAAGAGTCTCTACTACCGTCTCCAGACTCTCTCAAGCCAAATAGCACTACATAATAATTATACTCTGCAGAAGATTGTTGCAGTGACTCTGCAGTCCTGACTCTCAGGGCCCTATTATGCATGTCTTAAGTACCAGGTCTTATTACTTAACTTAAGACCTGGAGGCGTGATCAATGCCATTTGGCTATTCTGAGTGGCCAAACAGCATTGACCACGCCTCCAGGTCTTAAGTTAAGTCATAAGACCTGGTACTTAAGACACGCATAATAGGGCCCTCACAGTGTCAAAGACAGGAGGATACCCCCAGTTTTATATCTCTGCTGTCTGGAAGAAACCAACTAACTCCAAAATGTTAATTTTTCAGGAAATTAAGAAAAAAACAACAACACCCAGCTCAAGTGGAGTTAGGAGGTTTTTGTCTAAGCGCTTTTTAATACTTTTCATTGGTTCAATATTCTTTTAACCAACAGGTGTTCAATAACACTGATTTATGAGGGGGGGGGGGGGGGGGGGATGCCTAAACGGGTGGAGTTAGCTGGTTTGTAAGATAGTTTGAGGATCCAATGGAGTTAGGAGGTTTTCGCCAAAGCACTTTTTAATACTTTACATTGGCTCAATATTTTTTAACCAGCACACGGATGTAAACGGTATTCAATAGATTTATGGAGAAAATAAATCTAAAACCTCAAAATGGAGTTTCTTCTGGACAGCAACATTAGGCCACCATGTTTATTTATCTCAATCTACACTGTAAAATCATGAACATTATGAGGACCATCCGTGTATTAGCTCAGGTTGCAAAACGCTGACACCAAATGTAGTGGTCTGATTGCCGCATGGGGCCCACTCATACTCAAACAGGATACAGTCTTTATAATTTTGGTCAAAAAACATCATCCACCAATGACGTCATGTTAGGTCAGGGCTACTCAACTTAAGATGGCTCAGGGGCCACTCAGCAGAAAATAAGGAAACACTGAGTAAAAAGCCATATTTCCATTTATACGGCCAAACCTCAGTGAACCAAAACATTGTGATTAATGATGAAGTTACCAAATGAAGCTTCATTCACAAAATGTGAAGAGAACATAATGAGATTATCAGAGGTGAATAAATGTCAGGAAATATCACTTTCTCTTGTAGCAATACAATACCTACAATCTTGTTCAAAACAATGAAAATAACTCATTATGGTTTTATTGGTATGACCATGACGGGACGCAGATACATTAAGCAGGGGCCGCATGCGGCCCACTGGCCGCAGACAGAGATCTGGAGAACCTAGCGCATTACCGTTTCTTTGCCCCAGGGGGAGCAATTGTTCCAGTGGTGGACTCTCCCCCTGTCCTGTCCTGCCCTCTGGACCCATAAAAGACCCTCTTGTCCTCTCCCTCCGTCCGTCCGCCCTCCCACTCCGTCTTCCTCCCTCTTTTTAATTCACTCCCTCTCTTTCCTTCTTCTCCTCTGCTGTATTTACTCCTCTAACATTTATTCAACCAGCCAGGGTCAGTTAGGACCACCCCCTCTCTCTCTCTCTCTCTGTCAGTCCCTCTCCTCCACTGAACATGAATATAAAACTATGTGAATTTGTAGTGTACGACGTACAAGAAATAGTGGTGTATTCATGTCAAATATGAAGGACAAATATTCAAATGCAGACTGAGTGAGTAGCTGAATACTGGAATGACACACGGGTTTGAAGTTGAACTCATTTGTCGAGCCACGCTCATGTGTCAGACAGGACAGTGGCTTTTGAGGAGCGCTAGCCCGTCTCCAATGTATGTCTTTTGAGGAGCGCTAGCCCGTCTCCAATGTATGTCTTTTGAAATGTACGCCATATGGCTAATGGCAGCCAAGTATATGGGATTTTTAATGTTTGTTAAGAGCACTTATGATGTCAATTGTTGCACAGTTTGACCGGCCAGGTCTGCCAGCCAAGTCTACAAACTTTAAAGTTTGATTAGGGCTCTATAGATGACGACGTGAGACGCCATGTGGCCGATATAAATACAGTGGGCACTTAACAAGAGTGTGATCTTTAACGTCTGCTGAAATTCCACTATATTAAATTGTATTCACTTGAAATGACTACAAATAATGTGGTCCAAAATGTCTGGTGGGCCCCAAGGGTCCTATAGGTCCCCAGAAAGATGAAGAGCAGTTAAACACTTGACCTCTATTTGAGCACCGTGTCGCAATGTGACGGGCTGTGAGCTTGTAGATCTGCTTTTTTATGTTGACAAATCTTCTGTTATGGGGGACCCCCCCCCCCCAGCAGAAGAAATAGTGTTTTCAAATGGGTTTCTGGGGCCAGAATGTTTGAGAACCACTGGTTTACATGCCTTGGTTGAACCTAGAATTGTCGTCACTCAGTACCACACATCATTCGTAGAGCAACATAATGACCCTGTAGTCTGTAGTGCAACAACCACAGCTCAGGCCTTCTGGATGGAGTGGAGTGAAGTGGAGTGGAGTGAAGTGGGACGGATGTTGAATTTGATATAGAAAGTGGACAGACTGACAGACAAGTAGCCAAAGAAGAGAGAGATAAAGATGTGTAGATACTAGATAGATAGTACATTGGACTGGGCTCAATGCCAGAAGCTTGCCTCAAGGCATGCATGGATCTTTCTCTGTTGCCTGTGTGTGTGTGTGTGTGTGTGTGTGTGTGTGTGTGTGTGTGTGTGTGTGTGTGTGTGTGTGTGTGTGTGTGTGTGTGTGTGTGTGTGTGTGTGTGTGTGTGTGTGTGTGTGTGTGTGTGTGTGTGTGTGTGTGTGTGTGTGCGCGTGCGTGCGTGTTCATGTCTCACTGAGTCTGAGTGTGTACTGTATAAACGGAGTGCATTGTGCGCCTATGGCAGATTTATAGTCAGTGTAACTATCTCTGGATCCCTCCTACATCTCTCTATGCTTACAGTGTTTTCACATCTGCCTCAATTGTCGTTATCCTCAGAAGCATGCCTCCTTCTCTCTATGTCAGTCTCTCTCCATCTGAACTTATATATGTAATGTCCCCATCATGTTGGGAGGGCTGTCAGAGCCATTCAGCACGTCGCCTTGTTGTCCTCTCCAACGTGAGTAGCTATGCTGATGATTGCCACAGATTACTCAGTAATTTTCTCCAAGTTCACAGACCAATCTATCGTCGCAGTCGGGTGGAAATCTGTCCAAAACGTTTTGGAAAAACTAACCTCTGTTCTAATGGATGCAATGCAGTTAATAGTCACATGCTGTTTTTAATAGGCTACTTTTCATTTATTCAATATTTATAAAACCTGCTCACTTCCACTTTCCAATTTTTTGCTATTTTCGCTACTTTTGGGCGACGTGTATGGGCATGGATTAAAAAAAGGGAAATACGTTGGCATATGGACATACAAGGTCCAACAATCTTATCTCTCTCTGCCCTTGCTCTCCTGTCTCTCTACAGTCTACACTGACCCGTCTGAAATAAAGCCTAAAAATGGCAACAAAAATATACCTATTTAAACACAGCTTAATTCAGTCACATTTGCCCCGGTGGACCTCATTCATTAATCTCCGTGATGCCCCTGCGCCTGTGTTGCTTCCATTTGGCCACGGTGAATCCACAGACGTCCAGAAGCATGGAGGGTCAGAGAGAGAAGCTGCCGGTACAGGGGAGGAGAAGAGGAGGCTCATTACGGGTGTCTCGCTGGCCTTTAGCTCTGCATGGATGGATGATCAGTCAACACACACAAACACACCAGGCTAATGGCCGCCGGCCGGACCGACCGCTTCCTTTGTTCATTTGTTTGCATGGCCCGACCGGACTGCACGCATGGACGCGCGGACGCCTGTTACACAGGCCACCCACCTACACAACAAGTGGTGGAATGTAACTAAGTACATTTACTTAAGTACTGTACTTTGTACTTTACTTGAGCATTTCCAATACTTTTACTTCTACATTTATTTGAAAACTTTAGTTACTAGTTACTTTGTACATTTTGATTTTTTTTTATAAAATAACATTTTCACTATTTTCAAAAGACACTGTTTTTAAATGTTAAAACAAGACATTCTGCATACTTCTACTTTTGGTACTTTAAGTACATTTTTATGCCAATACGTTAAGTACATTTTGATGCCAATAATTTTGTACTTTTACGCTGCAAGTACATTTTGAATTCCGGACTTTTACTTGTAACGGAGTATTTCTACATTGCAGTATTGATACTTTTACTTAAGTAAAACAATTGAGTACCGTCCACTAGTGAGTTTTTGTCTCGCAGGAAGATGAAATGAGCGTGAGCGAAGGAAAGTGCAACGATCGAGCGCGAGATGTGTTAATTGGCTCCGCCTCCGACTGAATCCCCCCCCCCCCCCCCCCCCCCCTGGGACTAAGATCTGAGATGATGTGCTCCCCACCGGGCCCATAATGAGCAACCATCGGCCCACGTTATGCCGAGTCACCTTTAACCCCTCTTCCTGCCTCAAAGGCTCTGAGTCGGCCAATTACGGCCCAGAAGTGATATGATATGACACAAGCAAGTTTAACCCAGATCACACATGCATGCACGCACCGCAAGCACGCACGCATGCACGCACGCACACGCACGCACACACACGCACACGCACTAGGAAAGGTTTCTGCCATGTTTGCAAACAATGAAACTTCTTTACTTAAGATATAATAATAATAACTCGTGGGAACACGTTTTATTAGTCTGTTTGGCAGGCAAAGATAAGTTGAAAATGGCATGAATCTCCATTGGCTTATTGGGAAGGGACCACATAAACCAATACCCTGATAGCGATCTGCACGAACACATCTACGGTAATAGGCATATCAGAATCCATTGGACAATAAAGTTTGATCAAATTGATTAAACACACTTAAACCCTCTACACTTAGTAAACCAATAATTATTCGATCGGAGCGAGGGGGTCGGCTCTTTACTTGGTACTTTCCCCTCTACACCGAATCTCGTCCCTGAAAATAGCCGTTTTACAAGCTCACAACAACGCATCACATCTGTTATTTTCTGCCAATGCCCCCACTAAATAAGGGTGCTAGGTTTTAAGAACATTGTTTGAACAGTCATGGTGGGTGCAGTGTTGGAATATTCTTCTCCAATGAACAGAGCCCTCCAGAGTACAGTCCTCAGTGGAGGAAAGTTACAAGCATTACTCATTTGAACACGTGACTTAGAACAAATGCAACAGTATAATAACCTTCCGTTCCCAACTTTATTTTCTCTGCCTCATAAAGCCCGCTGGAGACACAGAGGACTCCGTCCACAATGTTTGAACGGAACCAGTATCTAGCACTTTTCCATGTGAACCTGTTTAAGCAATTAGGAAAATATACAAGTTTTGTTTTGTTTTGTGTTTTGTGGGTAAAGACTGCCACTGGGCTCATATTTTGCCAGTGTAAGCAGGAACCTCAGGGCTGAAATAGGGGGAAATTCCTGTGAAAGTGGAGGGCTACAGTGGTTGCGCTGAGCTTGCACTATGTTTGTGTGTTGTGTGGTTGGGCTTCGTGTAGACAGGCAGACAGAAAGACGGACACAGATGGAGACAGTCCTACGTGCGTGCGTGCGTGCGCTCGCTCCTGTACACACACGCACACACACACACACACACACACACACACACACACACACACACACACACACACACACACACACACACACACACACACACACACACAGAAACCATTGTATAGCAACCAGAATGTTTGTTTTGAGAGGTGTTGGAGACACAGCCCTCCCAGCATCTGGTTGGCTGGGCTGTCTGCCAGTCATCTGTAATGTCAAGTGGCTAACTTGTCTCGTAGTCACGGTCGCCTCCCACGAACAGTCCTGTAACAACATATTAAAGATTAATTCCACTCATAAAAACCTATTCAATCTTGCTACTAGCAAGTTGCTAGATATTATTATTATTATTATATTATCATTGCAGTAATAGTAAAACGACCCTATGCACTATATACTTTGTATGTAACATAAGACAAATAGCAAAAATAGCCGGCCTTATGAGCTTGTAGATCTGCTAGTTTTTCTATTTTAAACTTTGGGGCACTCAGTTCAAAGTGGTTAATCGGTTTATAGGGGAACATTTTAACATTGAACCACAGGTGCAGCACCAAATGCTGCACCTTTGGGGCACAGGACTTGCCCCAAAGTTAACAATGTTCAGAAGCAATAGATGAGTGGTTCTCTGACCTTTTTCATGTCAAGAACCAACAAATTGATATGTATTTGGCCGCAGACCCCCATCTGAAAACGTTTTGTGCTAGGGACCCCCAGAAGAGAAAATGTATGTAAAAAAGAGCGATATACACACAGTGACGTGAGGTTGTATATCTGCTATTTTTGAATAGCCAACAAATAAAGGGATAAAGTGGTTAAAATGATTGTGACTACTCTTGCTGGGGACCCCCTAGAACCATCCCAAGGACCCGTGCGGGTCACCGGACCCCACTTTGAGAACCGACCAATGCAACAGAGAGGGCAGGGTGAGGAGAGGAGAGGAGGACATATGAAACGCAACACAAGTGACGGAAGAGCAGAAGGTCAGTCAGACATCATGCCACCCAGGTTTCAGACATGACAGAACTGGCTAAGTGAGGTCAACGGGGGCGCCTTATGTAACGGGCTTCACCACAGAGTCAAGTACAGTGGATGCTGTCAGACTAGAGACAGCTCTGCACTCACACAATCTGTTTACTGTACACAGTGGTGCAATGTAACTAAGTACATTTACTTAAGTACTACATGAGTACAATTGCGAGGTATTTGTACTTTACTTGAGTATTTCCAATTTCCAGCACTTGTACTTCTACTAACTCCACTACATCTCAGAGGCAATTGTATTGTACTTTTTTTTTTTTAATTGTATTGTACTTTTACTACAACTACGTTTATTTTAAAACTTTAGTTGCCAGTTACTTTGTAGATTGTGCTTATGCTCAAGACTCTACTGGCATTTGCTTGATATTTTAACAGCTGAACACAATCCGGCTTCCGTTTTTAAATAAATGTCCTGTTATGAATGTGGGTCAGCATCGAGGCCGTCGATTACCCATCCTTCCACACTGTAAGTCCAAACATTTGATTTCTTGCACGTCAGCGTGCATTTGGGTGTCCACGGCTCCACGCATTTGCATCTAACGTGCAAATGGCCGTGTTATGTGTGACAGCCAGATTATGTTTCAAGGGTTTGTGTGTGTGTGTGAGATATATGATGGTCGGGCGAATGCTGACAGTAATTACAGAATACCATTACCACAGAGCAGCCTGGGGGCTGGCTAGAGGACAAGTTTTTATAATGTCTAATACGTAACCAAAATGTAATGTCAGACACGTCTGCAGAACCCTGCTACCGCCGACATAAATCTTACAGTGGCCGTGGCGCGCGCCGGGTAACTGACGTGTTAAAGTGCGTGTGACATATGGGTTGATGATGCTAGTGTGAAACCCATTCTGTGTACAAAACTATAAACATGGATTTGTGGTGTTATTTAATTTGCTGTTTTGAACACGGCTGTAACTTTTTTTTTTTTTTTTTTTGCATGTCAGGCTGTGTTTTTGTAGGGGCGGCAGTGGCTCAGGGGTAGAGTGACTGGATGGCAACCGCAGGGTTCCCAGTTCGAACCAGGGCTCCCCCAGAGTTATTGTCGAAGTGTCCTTGAGCAAGACGCTGAACCCCTAATTACTCCCGATTTCCTCCGGCATCGGTGTGTGTGTATGTGTGTGTGAATGGGTGAATGTAATGCTGCACAATCTCTGTAAAGCGCCTTGGATAAGGCGCTATATAAATGCACCATTCACCATGCACTGTGTGCGTGCGTGCGACAGATGGGGCATCTCTAGCACTGGCACCCCTCTCACACCACACTCATTCTATCCACAACTTCTCTTTTCTGCTTTCTCGCTCTTAGTATTTTTCTGTTTTTTGCTCTTCATCGGTTTCTTTCAATCTCTCTCTCTCTCTCTGTGGGAAGTGAACTTTATTTGTCTTTAAATTTCCACTGGGGGAAGTTAAACACCCAACAAATATGTGTGCAAAGGTTCCTCTCCAGCGAGGAGGGATTCTTTCGTGAAAGCCATTATTCAGCATAGATTTCAAGATGAACAAATATCCAGCTTGTGGTCTTTTTCTTCCAGACTCTGCTGTGGACATACGGGGAGCAGATGAGAGTGTTTAGGTAGACACATCAAGCAGAAAGAGACCTATAACATCTCAACCCACCCCCACTGGCTACTGTAAACTGTATCTATCTAAGATATTACTCACTACGAGCATAATACTGTGTGTGTGTGTGTGTGTGTGTGTGTGTGTGTGTGTGTGTGTGTGCGTGTGCGTGTGCGTGTGCGTGTGCGTGTGTTTGTACGCGTCCATGCGTGTTCGTTTTCCATAAACCTGAGACACTATAAAATGTACTATGAAATTCACCATGGATGACACTTTAGGCGATAATTATCCAGCATGTTCACAGCACACATGGTCATTAATTGCAGCAGGGACTAACCTATTTACACTGTACTGTACTGTGCTTAAAGGCTAACATATGGACTCCCGACTGCCTTGATAGGACAGGATATACGGATGTGATACACTTTACTATGTCTAAAAGTGGAATTATGGTCTGTTCTTTGGGGCATGTTGTGTGTATGGGACCGCAGCAGGGGGCGCTATTAAGTCCTAATTTACTACAACGTGGACCGAGGGACTGAAAAGAGGGATGGAGATGGGAAATGAAACTTGAAAGAGTTTAGGATGGTAAAGTGTCCCCATGGGAAAGCATAGCATTCAAAGTCACTGTTAGGCCTGACACATGCAGGAAAACAATGTTTCCATCAGTGTTCAACACCTCGAGCTTGAGTGAAAGGCTTGAATAAACAGGCATTTAATATCCCCAGCAAGCACCCACAGCTACATTCTGTGAGTTCCTGAAGCAGAGTCGGGGTCAATTTACGTCAAGTTCACTCCCTCCATGATGTAAAAACAACAACAAATAAAATAAGCCTTCCTTAATTCTTTGCAATGTAACACCGGGGAGAACAGCGCATTTGTGGACAAATCCAGTAAATCCACTTTTTTGCACTGTGAATCGAGTATACTGGATCTCACAGTGGATGACCCTGTGTAGCGTACTATGACACAGTGGGATGGGTATTATCAGTCTGCCTGGCACTGCCATGCTGACGCCAACACAGCTGCCAGGCAAGCCTCGTTGACCCGCTGGGACGGACACACACACACACACACACACACACACACACACACACACACACACACACACACACACACACACACACACACACACACACACACACACACAACGTAGTGAACAATGTGAACATCACATTTTGTCTAGAACTACAATAAAACAACATTTCTACCACAGTTATAACTCTGTGCCATACACCCTCACACAAGCATTTAAACCACTGTTATTGTGGTCAAACAAATAGGATACACATATACACACACATTACCAGGACCCTGGCATTTCACACAGTATCGCTCATACCTTTGGGAGCTTGCAAAACAACATCTGTCCTCTCAGTCGCGCCTGATTACAACACACTGGAATCTCAGCGTACACACACACACACACACACACACACACACACACACACACACACACACACACACTCACACTCACAGGCGTAATATAATCACCTACCACATGGGGCCTTGCACTGCATGGCTAATCTAGGAATCCAGGGCTTAGCAGAAATATGCCTTGGTTTTGCATTATGGGGTTTCTTATTACACAATGCACACAAAGTCAATGCTATTTCATAACGGCATGGATGACCACTCCACTGCTAGGTGCATGCTGCTCTGGAAATGTTTGTGTGGGAGGGATTATAAAGTAAGGCTGCACAGGTGCAGCAACCTCAGAGAAACCACGTTCATTTTTCAGAGAGCAGAAGCAAGCATGACATATCAAATATCACACATACATATCACACAACATAACATAACAACTACTTATAAAATGCAAGTATGTCTGTCATAATGAAGGATGTGCAACAAAGATAAACCCAGTGAAAGATGTTTTGTCTCTAGTTAACAAAACACCATCAGCATTTCTACATGTTACTGCACGCCTCAAGCAGGCCCCTCCAGACTCTACCCCAAACAATCTCCTTTTACTCTAACTGATCTTCTTCACACTGTAGTGTACTTAAGAGTTATTTTAACTCTTAAGGTGGTTGCACACTGGTGCGTTTTTTCACTTGTGTTTTGCGGATCCCAAAGTAGTAGGCTATCACTAGCTGTCAGCCTGTCACCAACACCCCACTTGACCCCACTAGACAGCTGCGGAAAACTCATGAAATCGACCCCGGTTAAAATTTTATTTTAAAATAAAATAAAACTTTATACGGACGAAATATTCGGCGGCAGTGTGCAAACGCGATTGACAAAGTGAGGCCGATTTTCTTTTTCGTCCTCGAAATTTGCTCCGATATTCGGATGAAAAAATGCACGAGCTGTGTGCAAACACCTTTATTGTACAAATGTAAGCATTTGTACACTCTCTGGGAATAAATTAACACACAGAGTGTTTTTCTGTGCACCTCTGTACTAAAGAATGTCATTTTGCTATCGACCCAAATTCCCACCACCGCAAACTGAAATGCTCCCTACAGTGTTTGTACTGTGTTCAGGTTATCACATTGCTTTCCCGAAGTGCAGGTATGCAGGTCTTGAAAGCTTCATATAACAATGCCCCCGATGTGGGTTGTTTTTGTTGTCATTCCATACACTGTGTGTGCTGTTTGGTTTGTCATTCCAGGCAGCATGCTTTGTGCTACACACAGCTGGTTATCGCATGCACGCACGCACGCACGCACGCACGCACCAACCCCTCTCCACCCATGCTGACATTTGCCTCTTTCTTTGTATTAATTTAAAAATATAAATACATCCATCAATGTCTATTTATCCCCCTCTTATTTCTCTCTCTGAAACTTAATCTTGCCTTTTGTATTCTCAGTATCCCTGTTGTTCCCTAGCAGTCTCCTCCCTATAGCTGTCTCTCCCCCAAAGATCATTCCTTGCATTGGTATTTTACAGTGGTGGAAAGAGCATTCAAAGTACTTTAGTACATGCCAATGCAAAAGTATTGGCATCAAAATGTACTTAAAGTACCACAAGTAATAGTACTCATTATTCCCCATGTCCCATTTCAAGTTTTAAATTGTAAAAAGAACATTTTGAAAATAGCAGATCTACAAGCTCACAATGTGTCACATCGAGACGCATTGCGAGCTTGTAGATCGGCTATTTTCAGATGTCCGAAATGTAATAATAATCAAAATCTTCAAAGTAAGTAGCAACTAAAATTCTCAAATAAATGTAGTGGAGTAAAAGTACAATAATTGTCTCCGAGAGAGATGCAGCGGAGTAGAAGTATTGGAAATACTTGAGTAAAGAACATATACCTCAACATTACACTTAAGTACAGTACTTAAGTAAATGTACTTAGTTACTTTCCACCACTGACATTTTGTCCCTGGCTTTCAGAAAAGGCTCCTCAGTGTTATTGGTGATCACCCGACAAATTATAAAGTCACACCCACAGAACACAGACAGGGAGTAGCGGTCATTCATCATTAAGTCTCAGAAAACCTTGATGTTTGGTGGATCTAATTTAATGAGCTGGTTAGCAAAAGGGGGAGGGGGGGGGGGAGCAGACACCAAAGAAACGGTAATTAGTTGTCGTGTTAATTGGGTTTGTGTGATAGCTCCCACGCAAGAACCAAGGGGAATGGGCCTGGCTGCCTACACACGTACAAACATTTGTACACACACACACACACACACACACACACACGCACACACACACGCACACACACGCACACACACACACACACACACACACACACACACACACACACACACACACACACACACACACACACACACGCACACACAGGCACACCAATAGATAAGGATAACTAATACATATACATACAGAGGAGTTCAAAGAAGGTGCCTGGAGACAGTGTGGCTTTTGACCCTCCCACAAAACTGAATTAATAACAAGAGCACCTTGATCCCAATTATCTACAGAGCAGGCATAACCTGAAAACAAAGGCATTAGGATTCATGCAGGGAAGTCTTAAATACAGATAATTAAGCTTTAGTGATTGCCTGGAGTCCTGTGTATGTATATAAGAAAGGGGTAGGTAGTGGGGAAATGAATGAGGTTCAGGCCAGGTGAAAATCAATGCATAATAAAAAAGATGTGGCCACACAGTTGTGTGATAAGATTTATTATTAGGATATGTCTGCGGAAAGAAATTCTGTAATCGATATTGCCAGGTTATTGAGATTGCAGCTAATTTCAAAAACACTGTATCCATTTTTTGGGGGGGAAAGTGTGGGTCATCGTTTGCTTCTTCTAAGTTGCATTCTATGTATGAAGTTTTTAATTATTTTTCTTTTTTTTCCAGGCAAGGTACCTAACATATACTGTACCTGCTAATAATTGAGAATAAATCATTTTAGAAATTGTTTGTTTTTATAAGAATAGCCGTCTATAGGTCCTATATATATGTTTGGTAAGGGTGTATCTACGTTGGAACATGTTTACACCAGTGCTGTGTGATCCTGTGTAGCAGACATTCCTGGTCCATTCCTGTCCTATGAACATGTCTGTCCTCCAGGTTGTTAATCACCCCGGCCAGCAAGGGGCCATGCACCTCCTTCAGGGGCTATTTTTACGGCCGGGGTCAGTGAGAGTGACCTCCGAGGGTCACTCTCACTGACTCTCTCTATCAGCAGCGAGGTCCAGCAGCGAGGTCCAACAGCAGTACTCTGTACTGTCTCTGACGGTGAACTGCATTCCCTTCATTTCTCTACCCATTCTGCATTCTTTCCTTATCTCTCAAACTCTCCATTCTCCACCTCTTTAACACGAGATCCTCTCTCCTTCTTCATGCTGCCTCTCTTCTCCTCATGATTTACCCCTCCCCCCCACCACACACACGCACACACACACACACACACACACACACACACACACACACACACCTCTCTTTCTACCTCTGCTCTGACCTTACCACCCTTCCCTGATTTCCATGGTCTGTATTTCGATTTGCAGTCAGTTTTCAGATATGGCTCGTTGAAGTAGCCTATAGCACTCAACATTTGTGGGTTTTCATGAATACAAAAAAAATCAAAGAAATTCCATAAATTAGAAAACAGCTTGTAGATCTGCAGTTTTCACTAGTTTTGATCTTAGGCAAAACAAAGTTTGGCAACCAGTGGCCTATAGTACTATAGGACTAAATGATAACGTGATAATGGTATACATTGTATTTCCAGGGCACGTAACTATCTTCATACACACTCCACTGCATCAAAAGGGAAGTTCGTCCCTCTACCGTCTCAACTATATAGAATTTCTGTAGCCTGTGGGAGTGTGTAGATAGATAGATAGAATACTTTATTGGCAGTTTAAGAAAATTACAGAAAATGACATCATTTTAAAAAACGCCAAATGGACTTAGACACAAAAAAGCCTTCGCTTGTTTCCATTGTGGTCCACTTTGAAACATGAAACTATACACAAACATACTGTACAAACAAAAACAACCATGGAACATATAATAAATAATCCTTATATATAAGGCTGGGAGCTATATACATAGGACAAGAGGTACCCTGAGAGAATAGTCCAGAGCATGGGAGATGGGCTATCCAGGGTCGGAAGCTAACTATGACCAGTTAGTGTGTAGATGGAGCCATGATTTCAGGTCTTTCCTAAATCTTGCAATAGAATTTAGGGATTTCAGGGCTGGAGGGAGTGCATTCCACAGAGTAGTGGCTGCGTAGTAAAAAGCATTTTTTCCCTTGAGTGTCCTGAAACTGGGGGGAACTAGATCATATGGACTTCCTCTGGTTGAGTACCTGTGAGCATCCCTCACTCTGGGCAGGTAGCCCAGCAGGTACTTAGGAACAGAGGCATCTAGGATCTTGAAGACCAGACACAATGAGAGCTGAGATACTCTCTCCTCCACTCTTAGCCATCCCAGGCTACTAAAGTGGGCAGAGGTAAGATGAGACCTGGGGTTCAATTTTAGTAGTAACCTCACAAGCTTGTTTTGGGAGGTCTGCAGCTTTGTTTTCAATAGCTTGGAGATACCTCTGTACCATGAAGTACAAGCATAGTCAAAGTGGCACTGGATGAGGGCACCGGCCAAGATCCTCATAGCACTGCTGTTGACATAAGGGGATATCCTGCCCAAGAAACGAGTTCTCTGGTTGACCTTTGAGATCACTTTCATTGCCATTTTTTCACCCGTGAGTTTGTTATCTAGTATACAACCCAAGTAAGTGACCTCTTCCCTATTTGTGACCACACTGTCACCCACTCTAACTGTGAAGCCCGGGGACTTGTTGAGGTTATGACTTGAACCAAACAGAATAGACTCAGTTTTCCCAAGGTGCAGTGACAATTTGTTGTCGGAGAGCCAAAGACAGATGCTACCGAGCTCTGTGCTGAGTACTCTCTCGACCTGCGACTTATCTTTGTCCGAGACCAGGAGAGCTGAGTCGTCTGCGAACAAGAACAGATTGCATTTACATGCCGAGTTCATGTCGTTTACATAAATTAGAAACAGTAGAGGCCCTAGGATGCTCCCTTGGGGGACCCCACACTCTACTGGGAGGGAAGTAGACAGGGTACCATTCACATCGACCACCTGTTTCCTTCCCTCAAGGTAAGATCTCACCCAGTTTAACGATGGGCCATCAAAACCGATTGCCTTCAGCTTGTTTAGCAGTATGGAGTGGTTCACAGTGTCAAAAGCCTTTTGAAGGTCCAGCATGACCATGCCGCAGTACTTGCCTGAGTCAACCTCACGTCTGATGCTATCAGTCAAGTATAACAGACATGTATCAGTGGAGTGAGATTTTCTGAAGCCTGACTGGAATTCAAAAAGAAGCTTGTTATTAAGCAGATATGAATTTATCTGTTCATATACTAGTCTCTCTATGACCTTTGAGATGGAACAAAGGATGGACACAGGGCGGTAGTTCCCAGGGTCCAACTTGCTACCCTTTTTATAGAGAGGAACTACTCTTGCAAGTTTGAATTCCTGTGGGACATGGCCCTGTCTGATGGACAGGTTGTGAGTAGGTTAATATGAATGTACTCAGGTGCACTGCAGACGTAGCAGATTCTCTGCTGATATAGGGACTCTCCCGACTCCCTCTCTAATGTCTCTCTGTCTGCGCGGATCCCTGCGGGGTCTATAGGGGGCTAATGCTCTCCAGAGGCTCACTGCCGCTGCGCTGCATGATCCTCTCCGCAGGTGGGAGAGATTATAAGAGAAAGGCCCCCGTCTTTTATGATTCCACTGTGTGTGCGTGCGTGGTCGTGTGCGTGTGTGATTGCTTGGTCCAGAAGTCACATTGTGCACTGATCAGAAGATTCACCTAATATTTATACAGGAATACCATTACATTGCTGGGAAATAAATAAACAATTGCCAGCATAGGCAGCGAAGAGCAAGACACTGAAGTCGTTATTTTCTTTGCCAACTTTTAGGGCACAATAAATAAATAAAACTGATATGAGTACTCGTCTTAGAGTCATACAAAGAGACAAAGCATGATAACGATGCTAACGGACAAAAGAATGAAAAAATTAACAACAGGAAAAATCTAATGTAAGACATCGCAGCATACTGTACATGGTTTCAGTGTGTGGCGCCCACCAAACCACGTTATGAAGTGTTCAAATCTAATCTCAGACTAAACTACATAGATATGATTTAGAATCATGATATCATCTATTTCGCACACGGACTGATTTTGAAAGCCATATGGAATCAATTTAGCATTCTCATCCCACTTTGAGAGTTATTCAAATGTATAGGTGGGTGTGAATGGGTTCCAGCCAGATGTATGTTGTTGAAATACTCCACATTTTTAGCCCCATCCCTGAGCGACCTTCAGACCATATTTAGATATTTCACATAAAAAGAGACCGCTCTACCATGTTTCAGTTCATTGGTAAACTGACCAATGTGGAGACTGGAGAAACAATAAAACATCAAATGTTTAATTGACCCTTGTGGCAAAAGAGTGTTTCCTCTTGAATAGCGGCGGGACACTTTGATTAGTGTTGAGTGTGAGTGTGAGGGATTGGCAGGGATCTTCAAACACTAACACGCACGCACGCGCACACACGCACACTCCGTCTCTCTCTCCCTCTGTAGTGTTTGATGAGTGTGCACTGTGCACACTGAGTCAAGTTACAGCCACAGGTCATTTCTCCTCTCCTCATTACCCAGTCTGATCCCTCTGTTTGAGGCCCTCCAGGTGGGGTCTTGTCTTGTCCTGGGGAAGAGCGTGAGGGAGGGACGGTATGGGTGGGTGAGTGAGTGGGTGCGGCGTTTGACTTCTCAACACCACCCTCACCTCACCAGTGGCAGCAGGGGAAAGAGGAGGAGGGTGTTTCATCTCAAGCACAACGCGGTCGGTCATGGTCACCCCTCACAGGAAAACGAGCTAGATGGATGGACACACGCACACACACACACACACACACACACACACACACACACACACACACACACACAGCCGCTACTTGCAGGACAGCCGTTTGTGGATGTCACCCTGGGGTTTCTGTCTGGGGTCAGTAGTGATGACCCCGGTGGTTAGAGTCTCACTGGTGAACAAAGCTGCACTTGTGTCGGCGTGTGTTCAGTGTGTTTAGACAGTAAGCAAGTTACTGTGAAGCGTAGCGTCTGCCTCTTGTCCTGGGCCTTCCAAAGCCATTCTCCATCCGCCATGCACCACACTAACGCTCACGCACTGTACACACTCACCGGGGAGAGTCAACCATCGGTATCACCCTATTCATTTAATATCGCACAAAGAAAAGCATACAACAAAATATGCATAAAGCTGTGCGTATGTGTGATGAATATCTGTCATACAACATCGCGGGAGAATCTCATCAGTAAGCTCTACATGAGTTTGTAGAACTGCTATTTTCACCAACAAATGTTATCCTATTGCCCTTATCCTATAAGGTTCATGTGTGTGCACGGTTAATGAAATAAGAGTTTGCTATGTTTCCATTTTCTATTTCTGTATGCAATTACATATATAGTGCAAACAGCAGGTGAGGTGTGGGTTATTGATTCTTATGGAGCCATGGAAAAAACTGAGTGAAAAGTGAGAAGCTTTGATTTTTTTTTTGTAGTCCTGTCGCTATATCTCTCTCCCTCTGGTTCTGGCATCTGTCACGCGACCTTGGCAGCTGTTGCCGTTCGCCAGCAGACATGCAGTTCTCTCGGAGAGAATGTTCTTCTGGCAAGAGGCGACAGAACACAAGACAGTCTCACGAATTTATTACAATTACAATAGAGTTGCTTGGTGGTGGAGCATAACAAACGACTAATCACTGAGCATAACTGTGCAATTTCATGCTCATCATAACACGTTTAACTATTTTCCTCCTAGATGGCGATTCTATTGTACTGACAGTACTGTTATTCAAATGAGATCTGCATGTTGGGCATCAGGGCATTGCATTGATCTTAAAAAATGCTTTAGTGCATTACAGCATCCAAGCCTGAATATATTTTTTCTTCACTTTTTTTGCTAAAGCTCTAAAGGTCTTTCATGTGTTGTTGCAGGGCATTCATGGAGATTTGTAACATGAATAGGGCAGCGTGTGCGTCACCCCCTTTAAAACATGTTCCCATGCGCCTTTGTTTTTGATGCAATTGTGCGCAGAATGTGGCTTTGTTCCCAAACTCTATTCAACGTTCGTTGATGGATAAAGTATTGGTGGAAAAGCCATGGTATAAAGTATTCATCTGCATTCCAAAATAATTGTAAAAAAAAAAAAGAAAAGAAAAAGTAAAAGTTGGTGTCCTAGACTCCTGACCTATGCTACACTTCTGTAGCCTGGCTAATAAGCCAGACTAATATCACACAACACTGTCGAAATCCGCTGGTAGGCAACTTTTTTTTGCCAACGGCTGATTCGGTCTGGTTTATTAACCAGGCTAACACTTCTGGTGGGACAGCTTTTAGCCGCTGCCTGTAATGTAATTTTCCTGTGTGTGTGTATGTGTGACTGTGTGTGTGTATTGTGTACGTGCGCGCACGCGTGTGTGTGCGAGAGAGAGAGCAGAGAGCGCAAGGCAAGACTCGTGAAGTGAGGAGAGCTCACTTTTTAGAGGGAGGGAGCGTGGATAATTATCAACAAGGTCTGTGCTGCTTCGGGCGTTTTTCTCCCCCATTGTTTTGGATGGAGGTTTTTGTCACCGTCCCTGTCGCGTAATAATCACCGAGCTCATACTTTCAGTCGGTCGCCAAGGGAAGGGATTACATTACAGGCTTCTGGAATCTGGACTATACGTTGTTACTTGTTGGCGAGTTCTCCAACCACCCCCGGTGTATGATTTGGTTCACGCTCGCCCGGGGCACGGAGGAGCAGTGCGGTGTGGGCTGCTCGCGGAGCGGAGCACTGTTGAAAACTTTTCAGAGAGTAAATGACCCGGTCGGTAATGGGACAGAGGAGCAAAGAGAAAGACGGACTCGAGAAGCGCGTTGTTGTTGTTGTTGTCTACTTTAACTTTATTATGTCATTGGTGTCGACGATTCACGAGTTTCGAGGGAATGTCTCGGAGTATTTTATTACGCGCCGCTGGGCTTCAGATTGCGTCCCGGAATGTTAGGAGGACATTTCACTGGAGCGACAAGGGCAACTTTCACTAGCGAAGTTACCTTGTCACCTTTCGAGGATCGACTTGTAGCGATCATCGGACCGTGTATGGTCTGGGGTTGAAGCTCGGAAGTGCCAGAGGCGACTTTAACACTACCATATAAACACTATGGAGGACGACCAGGGGGCCACGGCTGGCCCGTCCACGGTCACGGAGCCCACAGGGACGGACAATGCGCCATCGGACAGTTTCACCCAACTGTGGACGGACGTGATGGGGATGCTGGTGAGTTTATTGGGGGGAGGGTAGACAGACAGGAAGATAGGGCTCGGGGCTGTAACAAGTAGCTGAGAAATACCTTGTTGTTGTCAAAGGGACAGACATTGTCTAGTCATTGTCGTTGATTGTGTATTGAAGTTGATTGTTGCGTGCACATATATGTAAATCACCAAATCAAAACACTTCGGGGAGCGCGCATGTGTTTAGGCCTACGCTTAAAATCGATCGCACCCCCACATCATCAGATCAGAGATCACAAATTACAATCACATGTGATTTGGGGATTGGGGTTGTTGGGAGACTTGGAGTCAGTTTGTTGTTTTTACCAGTTTGCAAGGAGTGGAGCTCACACGTTCAGGATTTCATTGCATGCGAGCTGGATCCGTGTAAAAACATGGTAGGCTTCCTTATTAATCTTTAGGTTGTATTTCTACACTCTTGAAAGAATCTTGTGCTCATTTCAGATTTCCACAACAAGTCCTGGCTGACAATTTAGGCATTTAGCAGACACTTTAGTGAAACGTTGTTTGCAGAGAAGCTAGAGAGAGAAACACTTGTTCTGCAAGACCGCTGTGCTGGAATGTGTGTCAGTGTGGGAAGGTTACAGGGGGAAACATTCTGAAGACGCATTTTCTGTTTTTAGAAGTCAGAAGGTCTGACTTGCAACATTCATTTGCAAATATCAATTCCCATATTAATTTAAGATGGCACATCATTTGAGAGCAAAGCATGGCAATCTTATTATCAGCGTTTCATTTGATTACGTTTATTTTAGAGTTTTACACCGCACCCCATTATTTTCCAGTGACGTGCAATGCATGTTGGCAACAATACATTAATAAGACAAGACCAAAGACATTGGATCGATTCGTATTGATCTGCGCCTGCGGAAAAAAAGTGCTGTGGTCAGTTAAGTTAAGTTTCACACAGCGTTTGAAAAGTGAGGTGTTAAATTGGTTTGGTGTGTGTGTGACCTGGCTGGGAGTTGTGATGTGAACGGCCTGTGTGTGTGTGGGTGGGCAGGCAGTAGAGGGTGAAACGTGAAAGACGGAGGCATGACTTCTTTTGCCCTCTGACACTGAGTGGGAGACCTCTGGGCTGAGGGCTCCCAGTCAGGAGATGTGACCGGATTTATTGTTCTTGACTCTCGAGGGCGAATGTCAAGCTGCCAGCATTGATCATCTTCAGCATCCTGAAACGCAATCACACATACAGGCAGTGGTAGTGGTGGATAACATCAATGGCTCACTGTTTTTGCTGTCTCCCCTTGAACAAAGTATATTTAATAAACCCCAATAACGTTAATATTTCAAGATACACGTTCCGTGTAAATGTATGTATAAGTCTTTGAGTAATGAATTATCATTAGCAGATGGCTTAGAGTCATTGGGCCTCTATCTTTATGTCTTTATGCAACCTGTCCAGCACAATGAATGCCCTATCTCCCTGGAGGCCAAATGGCCATGCTATATATAGCCATCGCACTATGTAATGTGTTTCAATAGCTTTTGTTTTGCTGGGGGCCCGGTGTGGGGAATGCCCTTTTGAATTTGGTTCGCCCCAAGCCTACACGGTAAATCGTCAGTGTTTTGTTTAGTTTTTTTACTTAAAAATGTTCCAACTCGGAGAGTGTAAAAGTGGACCCAAATGTGGACCCGTACTCTCAGAGTTAAATGAACACAGGATTTTACTGTGGATTGAAGGAATTGAATTTACCAGAAATGAATTTGTTCTTAACCCCTCACAGGTGATGACATGCTTACATGCCGTTTCAATTAGACAGATACCTAACCAGCATGTATCCACCTTTTTCATGTAACCCATAAATCTTTGCGTTTGTGTGTGTGCATAAGTTCATCTTTCTCTTACTGTGTTGCCAGTTTTGCAAGAGAAACAAGTGTCCAGGTCTATGATTATTTAAAAACACATTGAGAATAAATTGAAATATTTTGAATATTTTTTAAACATTTTAATAAAAAAGGCACGACATAAATTATGTTTAGATACGATGGATGTCTGTGGACAAGGCCTATTAATCTGGGGTTCTTTGACATGAAGACATGTGGGAACCACTGGTTTAAACAACATTAGGAAGCAAGCCCAAACAAGCAACTACTGTACACTTAAGAATCAAGCCCCAAAAAACAAGTCAAAGGTTGCTTATAATTAGCAGATATGGCAACTCTGCCTGAAGGAAGCAAAGCACACACACAAGGAGCCCCAGTACCTTGGTGGGGAAAAATGTGGTACTCCACTTTACAGCAAACAGCTACAACCAAACATAAGGCAAGGTGTGTCAGCACTCAGCTGCACTGATTGACATGATTAGAAGGTAATATGACATGTAGCATTGTAGTAGTATCGTGTCATTGGCTTAATAATGAGAATTGGCATGTTTTACTTGAGATCAAAGAGGCAGAATGCATGGCCTTTGGCCTACAGTTTTATTCTGAGAAGCCCCCATGCCTCTGAGGTTAACCATACAATGCAGACTGTGGAGGAATGTGTTTAATGAGAATACCTCAGTGTGCCAGTCATTTATTTGTGGTTTAAGCCGAGTAAACAGCCCTTGAGCTAATTAAGAGCGTCACGATGTTTAGGAGCATATAGAGCTCGAGATAAAGCTGTGCTGCTTGCTGACTGGTTGGAATTAAAGACGTCTGAATAGGGATTTACCCTCGAAGAACCCAGTGGACTTGTGGAAGCATACATTTCCCTTGACCTGGAGCTGGAGTCTTCAAATGTGAACAGTTTTTGTTGAATGTTAAATTCAATCTCACTGCCGCACCTCAATAATATCACACACCCTTTCCTCCTCCCCTGAAACAATTTAGTTTTACTTGGAAACACTGTTGCATCTCATAACGGGACTTAAAAAAAGTTAAGTACCAATTTCCAGATGAGACTTTAGGCAAGGCTTGGCAAGCCTCAAATACTGTTCCTTCCAAGCCTGGTTGATTTGATGACATACCCGGACAGCTGAGAGAGATGCACTGTATTCCTTATCTGCCCTCTGGTCTTTTGAATGGAGCCTCTCATCCCATTTATTTGTCTGGTTTTGTTTGTCTTCAGATTAGGCTTAAGTTAAATCAATTCCAATTGCCATTTAACTTGACTGTAGAGAAGTTGTATCTGTTTGAAGAGTTTTCTAGTGTTTTGTTGTGTTTACATTTGTGTGTATGTCAGTCCACTTGGAAAGCTGTGTGATGTTACACTTTAGAATAGAAGAATTCATTTCTAAACCCAAGGCTTTCACATTGCTCTTGAGACCAATACTATTGATCCTGTCTGGGAAACATGTGGTTAGATCACAAAGTGAAATCCCTATTTGCTTCCACCCACATAACGCTTACATGCTAGTCGTCTTGCCTCAAATCTTGGCAGCAGCTATGAGGCAGCTATGAGGCCATTCTCTGTAACCCATCCAATCTTTGCTCAGCCTTAACTTGATCTCCCCCCCCCCCCCCCCCTAGCTAAGCCCAGCTCGGGTCACCCCTCCCTGACTGAGCCTGAGCAGGTTTCCTCTGTTGAGGCAGTGCCCTGTTCTGCTACACTAGAGAGCCACGGATATCCTCAGGAAGCCCTTTCAGAGGGGGTGGGCTGTGGCCCCTGGCCCCCCCCATCCTCAACAGTCTTCCCCTTCTCCTCCCATGGCCAGAACTTCTCTTAGTCAGGCTTAAACGTGACCACGTTCTGCACTTCTGTCTGCACATTTTTATTGAACTTGAAATTGATGACCTGTGTTGATTTGCAAGCAGGAAGAGGAGAAGGAGGCATTGGTCAGGCCAATGCCTCCTTCTCCTCTTCCTGCTCGCATTGGTTTATGCATCACAGTCACACGTTTCACCCCTCATAACCCCATTCCTCAACCCAACCCCTTCTGCCACAGTCACACGTTTCACCCCTCATAACCCCATTCCTCATTGGTTTATGCATCACAGTCACACGTTTCACCCCTCCCTCATAACCCCATTCCTCAACCCAACCCCTTCATAACCCCATTCCTCAACCCAACCCCTTCATAACCCCATTCCTCATTGGTTTATGCATCACAGTCAAGCGTTTCACCCCTTCATAACCCCATTCCTCATTGGTTTATGCATCACAGTCGCACGTTTCACCCCTTCATAACCCCATTCCTCAACCCAACCCCTTCCCGGTCCCCTGACGTGTTCTTTCTGATGGGCCAGCTGTGCAGCTGCACACCTGCGTTCAATGCCAGTCCAGGAAGCTCTTTTCAGGCCCGTGGTGGTGTGGTAGGTGCTGACGGCTGGGTAAGAATGGTTGGAACAGACTCAGAGGCAGGCAGGAGTCGAGCGACAAGGCCATTGTCCTCCACCTCCTCAGTCTCGGAAGAGCCTCAGGGGATGGAGGGGCTGAGGGGATGGGTGGAGTGTAGGATTGCTTACCAGCCCTAGCTCTTATGATGACGTGTGTGTGTGTGTGTGTGTGTGTGTGTGGGGGGGGGGGGGGTTGTCGAGCAGTTTCTCGTGGCTCAGGTTGGATCTATTGTACACACCTCGGGAAGAAACAGAAGAATCCTGTTGGCTCCTTTCTCTGAAGGGAGACGTCGTTACAGTGTGATACAATGCAAGTGAGCGGGTGGCAATTTCAACCCACCGCCCTCATCCTATGGTTATGTGTATCAAGTGAAAGTGATCCTTTCTACTTGCCATTCTTACATTACATCAGCTGCATGACTGTTGTTGTCATCTTCCCTCCCCTTTTGGGACGGCTAGTCACAAAACGAGTCCTGTAACAATACCCTCTGCCATGAACACCAGAACGCAGACCCACGTGAGCGCGCTCCAGTATGACAAAAACAGCACTGTCAGGAATGTGTACCTAAAGGCTGGACCAGAGCAAATATACGTTAGGCCCGAGACTAATGGTTTTTGAGCCTTTCGGAACGCCTGCTTGTCCTGCTGGTTATGACAAACAACTCATTTCTTTGAGGGAGTTAAGTGCACATCATCCAGCATGTTGTCACAAACGTGAATTGGGTTTAACTCGATTGAGAGATTAGCTCTACAACTTGGCCGTCATTTCGAAGCACACGAGAAGACCCAAGAAGGGGTCAGATCTCATGAGTTCTGAACCTGCATGCTGGCTGCAGAATGAATAAATAAATATATAACTTGATCTTGAATCATGTGGTAACCTTCAGCTATGGAATGCAGTTCATCTGAAATGTGTTCTACCAGATTTACAAATAAATAAATAATGGAAAAATAAAAATCCTTATTGGCACAGAGTGGAGCTCTAGCATAATGACTGCCCACACAACATGTTTCATCCAGGCAGTTGAGTTTGGACATCGGCACCCCTTCAGCAAAAAAAGTCATTTTTGTATCTTTAAATGTTGCCATGTCTTGTAGTTGGCTACTACTATGATTGAGGGTGAATGCACAGTTGAATAGTGACTTGCAGATGAAGATTTTGTGGGCTATGAATCACATTTTGATTATGGAATCGCACAACCATGACACTTAGTGATAGACCGCATGGCAGATTGTTTTGGTATATTTTCTGAAACCTAACAGATTGCAGATGAATGCCTGATGCATAGTTGTCTGTACGCCACGTCAAATACCGATAATTGCTGATGCGCTGCGAACTTGTAGATTGGCTATTTTCGGTGCATGACGAGTCGACGACACCGGGTACGCAACTAGCACAAATCAGCCATAAGCTTTAAACACACAGACCCTTCACACTACATAGTAGTTTCACTAAAGCAAGCACCTCTGTTCAATACCGACTTTTGTCTCTAGATCTGTCCCCTGGGGAGGGGAGAATGCCAGGAATGCTATGGCTAATTGATTAAGTGACCAGGGGTCACTAGGTCTTAATTGTGTTTCCACACTCATCTCCTCAACCATGCCACCTCACCTCATGTGGGTGTTCCGGGCCAAGACGTTATATAGGCTTCAATATGAAAGCAGTGGTAATTACACTTTCCTCTATGAAGGGCAAGTTGGGGGGAGGTGTTGGAATGCAGCCACAACTTCTAATCATCTGCATTCCTCTTCACGCTTAATACATTTTGGAATAGATTGCTTGTTGTGCAAATGTCTTGGTAATGGCTGAATAGCATTCATATCTTACATTGCTGAAATACTCGCGCTCACAGCCTCACACAGTGTTTTGCAATGCCAGCAGTTTCTAACCTTGTTTAGTAAACTGCATGAAAGCTAATCATTCAGTGTTCTATCAGTGATTTATGCCACTCCTTTGAATAATAACTTTAGCAAATGATCTTTACAGGAATACTCCCGATGGCCTCTGACATTTTGTTTACACAAAATCTTGGAAAAGAACGGGCATATCCTAGAGTTCTGTTGCTGGCTGCCTTTTTCAAACCTTCAACTGGGCAGGAAAATGCGACTAGCTTTCGTGATCATAGAACCTCAGTATCTTGTGCCTGGACAGAGATTTAATTTAATCTCAAAGATGATGCATTGACACATGAACACTCGTGTAGAAGCACACACACACACACACACACACACACGTGCGCACAGGCACACCCACAAACACACTCTTTGTATTTGCTTGGGTGTTGTTCTTATATGATGATTGTTCTTGCCTCAAACTGGGGTGTTCCAAGCATCCGGGGTGTGGAGGCGGTTGCATCAGCTAGGCCAATTTTAGTCTCCTCCATTCCAGGCATACAGCCACCTCTGTGGAAGCAACATTTGTTTGTCAGGAAGCATGTCGTTTTTTTCCCCTAATATGTGAAGTTCTCGTTCAAAATCAAAGACCTAGTGAAATTAAAAATAAGTTTTTCACACTTTTATCCAAGTGGTCACTTTTAGACTATATCCATATACCTAACAATGGATGCCAATTTTGTTTTGTGTATTTTTATATCAAAAGTCCATAAAATCTAATTTGAATTACTTCCTTTGAATGAAAACGTGATGCCGTGTAGACTAGGCTCACATGAAAAGCTTGATTTCATTCACCTGGTTTATTCCCATTGCTGCGCGTCTGTCCAAACACAGGTGTTTTTGATTACAGAACTCCTCCGTTTTTAGTCTCATTCAAGATGACATCCAGACAATATCAACTCGTTTTAAACTTAATCATCACGCTAAAATATGTATCTGAAAACATTATAGGTTAGAAATAAACCACATCGCAGTAAACTGGTAGAGCTGGCCGACTGTCTGCCTTGTAAACAAACACAGTCCATGCGTTGTGCGTGGTCGTGCGTGTAGCAGAGTTACCGTCCCATCGCCCGAAGGGATGCAACGCTCTGATTGGTTCCGAAACTCAGAGCCTGCCGTTTCAGGCTGAAACTTCAAAATAAAATTAACCATTTCACCCCATCTTTAATGTACTCAAGCTATTGAAGAGCTGCTTTAAAAAACGGGGAGTTCTTGAAATGACTATTGTTTAACGTGCTAAGACTAATGCATGCGTGACCATATGTTGTCTGTTGGGTCAGATAACAGCAGCACATGATAGATTTCAGATCTTTATACACAGGGCCTTTTGTCATAGATAAAGACTCCAGATGTGTCTTACCCCTGTAGCCTCTCCTTCAGTAGCCCACACATCACTACTCAGGCTGCCATGTGGACCACTTTCAGACCCCCGGACGTGCACTCTTTGCACCTACACGCTTGCGTTGGCACATTTACTCGAACACTGAGTGCAGTGGCTTTCAAAGTGTAGCCGTTTAAACACATAAGCCCTATTTGATCAATTTGGATGTCCTTGACACAAAAATCAGAAGAACCAGTGTTGTGAATGCCTCAGTCACTCAATCCCCATGGGGTCCCCGGTGTCTTCACGTGTAGATAGCACACTTTCCACACTTGCTCTCACGTGCACTCTCCCCCACCATCTCGCCATTCACATGACACACACACACACATATCTCTGTAATGCATTGCAGTGTCACTTTACGGGCGGTTCGTGGTACATGTGCTGTTTCTGGGTTGCCGCGGGGGCCCTCGGCAGGCTGGGCTCCATCTGGGACTAGCTGTGGAGCAACTCCATTAGCTCATCATGCTAGTGGAGGAATTCCAGATATGCATGCACACACACACACACACACACACACACACACACACACACACACACACACACACACACACACACACACACACACACACACACACACACACACACACACACACACACAGATTTTCCTGACCATAGCCAATGTTTGGAATATGTCAAACTGTGAAGCTTCTTGAAGAAGTGCGAGCAGACATTTGTAATTTGATAGCCGAGTGAATCATTGTGGCTTGTTATCGCGAAATTAAGTCCCGTCTAATCCGGTGGTATTCTGTTGGTTGGAGGTCAGAGGATACCTCAGGGATATAGTTCCTGGCCTTCTCTCTGTGTCAAAGTGTCAAATAGATCAACATCTTCTTGGCATGTTCAGGCTGATTTAAACGTCCCGGGGCAGAGTAACAGAATGTTCTCTGTCAGTGAGTGCACAGAATGAACGTGTGCGATCGCTCTCTGTCCTGCTCAGAAAGGGTTCCTCTCTCTCTGTCCTGCTCAGAGAGGGTTCCTCTCTCTCTGTCCTGCTCAGAGAGGCTTCTCGCTGGGAATATGGGGTGTCTCAAACCATATGACATCAGTCTCAACTCTCAAGTCAGAGATGGTGGACTGGATGGACTTTTGTGAGTATTCGAGGACTGAGAATATGTATTTCGTTTTAACTAAAAACGGAAAGTCCTGTTCCGGTTCAACACGTAATCAGTCATTTCCCTTGCCCAGCTTCACCGAGTTGGGTGGTGAATTATTGGCCTGCCTGGGGTTTGTTTTGGTTCTGGGTTGTTTTTGCAACCTCCAGAGCATGTATGTGCATGCTAATGTGTGTTCTCTATGAGTTGACCCATCTCTGAAGATGTGTGTGTGTGTGTGTGTGTGTGTGTGGCACACACTCCACAGTGCCTCATTCATCTGTGGCCTGGCACTGAGATAGGGTGCCCTGTTGAGAGAGACAGAGACTGAGAGAGACTGTTGGACCCTACACAGTGATTCAATGCTAGCTGTCTGCCTGGCACAGATTAGATCAACACTGATGAATATTCAGCGGATAGCCATCACTGCTGAAATGGCCTACATCTTTGCCCAGGCAAGAGATGTTACTCGGTGCTCTCTTAAAAGTGCATACATAGTATGGGGTGGTCCTATATTCAGTTTTTACTAGATACTTTTGTCGCCCTTCTTTGTTTCTCAGTACATTTATACAGGAGAGTGTAGTAGACCACTGCAATATTTGTGGACATGCGAGACATGACAGGAGTTGGATTCTGTGTGCACTAACTGGCTATTCTTTAGAAAGTTTAACCAGTTAGCCAATTCTTTAGACATCTCTGGTATTCCGCAACACGATAGAGAAACATTAATTGTTACTTCAAAATGTTACTCTTAGTAGCAAATGTCAACGTCTCATTGCTGGACAATTATGCTCGGAATTCTATGTTTAGATCTTGAAATAACCAGAACCAGGAGATTGGTCGCTCAAACAGGTTTTAATGTAGCTTAAAAGAACACTTCACCCATTTCAACCTGTGTTTCAGAGGTGGATTGTGGACAGTTCAGAAACATGCCTACCAGTGACATCATTGGTAAGGAGGTTCGATAATTTAAGATTTTTAACGTTTCATCAAAGTCAATGGCAAATGTCGTTGTGGGTGACTTTATCATCATCATCATACATGTTCATCATGATAAAAGGCGCCCCTCACTTCACACATGTGTGATTTGTATTGATTGAAGAACAAGAAGCTTCTACTTCAGCATGCAAATTGTCCAGGAAGAGAAATGTTGTTGTATAGTTTTATTAGCTTGGAATACCCATCGATGTCATTGGCAGGCACCTTTCTGAACTGTTGTTGTATAGTTTTATTAGCTTGGAATCCCCATGGATGTCATTGGCAGGCACCTTTCTGAACTGTTGTTGTATAGTTTTATTAGCTTGGAATCCCCATGGATGTCATTGGCAGGCACCTTTCTGAACTGCGATGTCATTGGCAGGCACCTTTCTGAACTGCGATGTCATTGGCAGGCACCTTTCTGAACTGCAGGGCGGATGGAAATGGTGCCATCTTATAATGAACATGGGTGAGGACCAATTATATGACGACGAGGTTGAATACGGGTTAAAGTTGGTTCAGCATTATCTTCCAGAAGCATTCTGTTGACTGAGTAATGCCATTTTTATTTGGAGGTTGGCTTCCTCTCTCAATCCCAAACACATGGCATTCACACAAAGACCGGAACCGTGGTGAACAGAACTGCATCTAGCAGGAAGCGCGTGTTTGGTTTATACAGTTTGGAGAATGTCAAAGAGGTAAAGGGCATCCCTGTTATAGGCCTCGATGTACTGTTCTCCGACCCCAGGAAGAGAGACATGTTCCCAATGTATTGTATACTTGGCCTTTTATTGAGCGCTATTCTTAGGACTGTGTTTGCATTGAGAGGATGGCAGAAGCAGAACGGTGGTGGTCAGCCCACGTTTTAGTTTATCACTCGTGATGAAACTTGAAAGTTTAGTGTTATTTATATTGTTTTTATTGTCTATTATGGAGTACCCCATCCTGTGTTTTTCCACAGTGTTTCACAGTGACAATGCAGCCATCTCTTCAATTTTGAAAAACAAACCTAAGAATATCACGCACATGTACACTGATACATTTTACCTTGGACAAGCCGTGGCCAGCCGGCAGTACTAATGAGTTATCTCACAAATGCAGTATCGCTCAACCTGAGGAAGTGGTGTGTGAGTGATTAGATTTATTTGCGCCACCATACCGCGATGCCTGATTTACCCAACCGCATGGCTGCCAGTACAGTTGGCGCCTTGCATATGCTTCTAATTACTTCCATATGTGACCGTGGTTTTACGAAGCTGTTGCCTAGGGTGTTGAGACGGTACGGTAGTGGGCTTGTTAGACTGTATAGCCTGCATTTGATCAAGCTCCTACTTCTGGCCTTGAGCGCTGGTAAGGATGAGCGGTGGGAAATAAATTGTTGCTTGGATGAAACTGGATATCGTCTCTCCGTTCGGGTGGAAACCTCATCCAAAACAGTTACTTTTCAGGATTAAAGTTCAAAAATAGAAAAAACTAGCAGATCGACAACGACAAGCTCAAAGCGTGATCTTGTTTCAAGCTTGCAGATCTGCCACTTTTGATACTTTTGTGTGGTGCTCAGCTGTAGTGTGTTCAAGTAGTAGGGCATTGATTTAATTTACCAAAACAACCCACAAAAAGTTAGAATATGGATATTAGAAGTTTCTTCCCAACGGAAACGATATGTCAAATCAAATGCAAGTGTTTTCCTTAAGACCTATCTGCTGTGAAGTAGAACGCTTGTGCCTGAGACAGAGATGCGCGTTATGGTGGCTGGACTATACTGTAATTCTGGGCTAAGACTACGTGCGTTCCTTCCTCTGGCTAACCGTTGCTTCTCTTGTCTTCTCTCTGCCAGGATGGTTCTCTGGGAAACATAGATGACCTCGCCCAAGAGTACTCGGAGTACTACAACACCTGCTTCAGTGACGTCGGCGACCGAATGGAGGAGCTGCGCAAACGACGCGTCTCGCAGGACCTCGACATGGTACTAATACTCGCACGCACGTAGAGACAGACAGACACACACACACACACACACACACACACACACACACACACACACACACACACACACACACTGTATATATACATTCTATATCACAATGCTTGGGGCAAATGATAATTAGCTTTGCCAACAGCCTGGGAGGGAACAACGTCAAGTGAACGAGTGTGTGTTTGGCTACTTTGGGATTCCCTGGACCGGAATGGTCCGTGTCGTGTTCTGGGGGTCGATGGGTGTTTTTTGAGGGGTCCATTCACCAGGATATAGGGTAGTGGGGCACCCCCCTGGTTGCCAAGCTGCAAGTAAAGGTATGAAAGAATGCTGTTGATGCTGCCAGAGGGGGCCATTCTGTACACACACACACACACACACACACACACACACACACACACACACACACACACACACACACACACACACACACACACACACACACACACACACACACACACACACACGACACACACACACGCGCGTACAGTTAAGACCATGAGGATTGACTTTTTAATATAACTATAAATCACGTGGCTTTGTTAATAGTGAAACATCCTTTTGTGTTTATAATATATACAACAATTGTGTGTCTTAATTCTACCAACGAGAGACGGCTTTGGCAAGAGTAGAATCTTTTCTTTTACTCCGGCGAGTAGCGAACAATGTCACAATAGCCTACTGTTGGAGCCACTGAGTACATCCAACGTGCTCTCATACATACCAAGGTGCTACTGTTGGAGCCAGAGTACATCCAACGTGCTCCCATACATACCAAGGTGCTACTGTTGGAGCCACTGAGTACATCCAACGTGCTCTCATACATACCAAGGTGCTACTGTTGGAGCCACTTAGTACATCCAACGTGCTCCCATACATACCAAGGTGCTACTGTTGGAGCCACTGAGTACATCCAACGTGCTCTCATACATACCAAGGTGCTACTGTTGGAGCCACTTAGTACATCCAACGTGCTCCCATACATACCAAGGTGCTACTGTTGGAGCCAGAGTACATCCAACGTGCTCTCATACATACCAAGGTGCTACTGCAGTGGTTCTCAAACTTTTCTCAACCTCACATTTCTATCATGTCAAGGACCCTTACATTTCTATCATGTCAAGGACCCTCACATTTCTATCATGTCAAGGACCCTCACATTTCTATAATGTCAAGGACCCTTACATTTCTATCATGTCAAGGACCCTCACATTTCTATCATGTCAAGGACCCTCACATTTCTATAATGTCAAGGACCCTCACATTTCTATAATGTCAAGGACCCTTACATTTCTATCATGTCAAGGACCCTCACATTTCTATCATGTCAAGGACCCTCACATTTCTATCATGTCAAGGACCCTCATATTTCTATCATGTCAAGGACCCTCACATTTCTATCATGTCAAGGACCCTCATATTTCTATAATGTCAAGGACCCTCACATTTCTATGCTGACAGGAAATGGGGAGAGAGATGGGAAGTGACACGCAGCAAACGCCGTCGGAACCGGTACTCGAACCCGCAACGAGCTCTCAGGCTACATTGTAGCATAGCTGCCCGGACTGGCGCTACGCCAGCCCTGTTTGTTTTAGAATCATTTTAAGTAATTTCACAATACGGGTCAGGGTTAGGGTTAGTCTATTGCCATTTGGGGGTCCTTGGCATGGACACGTTTGAGAACCCCCTTAGCCTAAGGCCCAAACCACACCAGCTGCAACTCCTTGCAACTACTCGCAACTCCTTGCAACAAAACAAACAACTGCCATTGGGAATAATGGTTGCAAGTAGTTGCATGTTGCAAGGAGTTTCATGGCGACCCTCAGGTGTGGTTAGGGCTTTAGAGCTGCTCTACTCAGTACTTTGACAAGTACGGTAACTGTGAAAAGTATAATAATAGTAATAGCCGTCAGGAGGCTGCATTCAGAGCTGATCCTCAAAATGCTACCATAATAGAACTGACTCGAAGCTTTCTGCCAAGCAGAGGCCAGTGGCATATTTCCCCTCATTTAATTCATCCTCAACCAAAAATATCCCTGTTCATCTTTGTCTGTCATTGCATCACTGCAGATCTTTCCAGCGGAGAGGTAGCAGTTAATAAATATAGATCGGTCATTAAAGGAGCTTATCTGCCGGGGCTGTTCTTATGACAAGCATCTGGTTTTCATGGGGTCGACTGGTAGGCCTTAAATGATGATCGTATAGGTGATTTATGCCACTATCCACATAATGATTGACGACACAGATCCTGTTCTCACAGCTTTCCAGCAAAGTGTTTGCCTAAAGCCTATAAGTTATGAGATAATGGATCAGATATAATGATGTATGTATCTCTGCATCTGTTCCTATGGTTTGTGCTCTCCTATATTTTGGGTGTTCAGTCTTTTTCATTCCTTCTGGGGTTTTTTTTTTTTTGTTTTTTGTTGTTGTTTTTAACCTCCCCCTGCCATCGCTTGTCATTTTCTCGCTGCCTGTGCAGATGAATAAGGTGGTTTCACCTCTCGGCACGTTATGGGGTCGAGGAGGTTTCATCCTGAGGAGATAAAACTGGGAGGGGGAAAAGGAAGCAATCAGGGCTGGATTTACAGCCCGGAGAGGAGGCTGAGAGAGGAGCTGACTGGGCATGGAGCCTGGAGCCTGGAGCCCAGTGCAGTATATAGGAGGATGTGAGCAGAGGACGGCGAAAGGGTGGAGGAAGAGGAGGGGGAGAGTGTGGAGGAGAGGAGGAGTGTGAGAGCCTGCAGCTGTTGCCCCCCCCCCCCGCAAAGCTTGGCAATGCAAGATGGGAGAGAGAGAAGTGTACGAGCAAAGGAGAGCATGCAAAAATATCTGGGGTCGGACAACAGTTTATTCAGAGCCCCGACAGGAAGAGAGAAGGAGGAACCCACATAAATCAGCTGCTGCTACGTTGATTTTCAGGTGCCATAGCTCAGCCCTTTTTTCCAAAATTAGTTTTTGGTGGTGGATAAAACTGACATATGTCTTTGCCACTGCTGTAGCGCTTTGATGACAGGGTAACAAATAAGCTATAAGCTTCTGCCTATGCCTTTTCCATCACCTTATAAAATAATTATATGTGTAATGTCTCTCTCTGAAAGATCGAAATAAACTATTCATTCATTCGTAAAAGTAGGTTATAAGCCCAAATTCTTTTGCCTTGGCCAATAGTGTTGTAATATCATGTAACTAAAGGGCGCTTATGAACAACTCGCCTGCCAGCTTCCATTGCTCTTGTTTTCCCCACTGGGCCTGGTGTCATGTGTCTAGCCTGGATACCTTCATGCAGCCAGTCTAAAAAGTCTGTGGCACAGTATCTCAATATCTGGTGGAAAACTGGAACGGGTAGATGGGCAGAGAGACGGACCCAGAGACAGAGAAAGAGAGATGTGGAGAAGGACTATTGTGTTGTCTGTGTTGTCTGGTTGTCTGGTGCGTCCAGAAGCCAGTGGGCTGCCAGCCAGTCTCATCCAGCCATCTCCCTGAGGACCAATAGCAGTGAGGTGGAGAAGGTCAAAGTGCCAAAAGTCCAGACGGATGGTGTGGCATTTAGCTTGGGAGTCTCTCCCTGGAGGATGGACGTGGCCTTCATGGAAGGACCTGCCATTTGTAAAGGACACCGTACAGTACCGCTGCTATCGGGTCGTCTCACGACTTTCCGGTCATTATTTCTCCTCGTCTCTCTCTGTTCTCGTTTCATTTTCTATAGTCTAGTTCTATTTTTGAACAGTTCACGTCAATGCCAATCCGCTCACTTCTCAGTTCTCTCTCCCCCCCCCCTCCCTCCCCTTCGTTCCTGTGGCAGCAGACCAACCCCTAGTTACTTGGTCGCAGGGGATCAAATCCGGCCAGGAGGCAGATGGCCCAGTGGGTCAGAGTTCACGTTAGCTGTGACCTTCCCTGAACACTATGGGGGTAGAAGTGGAGGCAGGCAGCGTTGAGCTGCACATGACACTGGACCGCGTGGCAGCCTGTGGACTGCACGTTGAGAGAGGCTGAAGGTTAACCTGTGAGGGTCAACTGTCGCAGAGGGCTCAGAGAGGGCAGTTTTGACAGACTGACCACGGGCTAGTTTGCTGTTGAACTGACCCCCGTGCCTATAGGGATTTGCCCCTGAACAAATCCCAGAATATCCATACTGTGTGGAGCATGGTTCAGCCATGGCCGGCAAGGAGAACGGGAGGGTGAACTCTTTCACTTTCTGTTCCCTGAAACGTTCCATTGCTCTGACTTCAAGGTTACAGTTGAAATGCTTTTTGGTTAGGGTGCTGCTTTTGCTTCTTTGTTTCTTTCTTTCGTTTTTCTTTTTTTTGTTTTGGGTCTTAGTCTTCCTTGTTTAGAAAAATCCTTGAACAGCCTCAAAACTTCATGGCATGAAACATTGTCCTTGAGCCTGTTATCCTTTTAACAGCACTTCCCATCCCTACCCGGTTGGCCAAGTGACGGTGATCTGTGTTTTGTTTAGAAGTAGGGCTCTCTTAACGCGGCTCCATTTAAGAGTCGCTGATGGAGGCTCTCTCCAACGATGGCTATCGGTGCACCCATTTCCTGTCCACCCATCATGAGGCCGGTCCTACGCGTCTTCTTGTTAGTTCTACGGGCAGCAGGGATACAAAGGGTTAAATAAACATCCCCTTTGGGAACGAGGCCCGTGGATTATCTGTATCACGCAGTGTCTCTATTTTTTCTATAGAGAAGCAGTGTTAGCTGGTTCTTATTGTAGTATAGCCCATTGGGTCCGTGACAGTTGAGCCTTCATTTTTGGAAGTACTAGTATGGTAGTTTAAGTGATACTTCAGCAACTTATACAAATCTTTTATTTTAGGTGACAGACCATGACGTTTTCCGGCATAGAGTTAGGCAAAATTGGCAAAAAAAACCAAAACGTGTTATTGTATCAGACAGATATGTGGAATGATTGTCTTGAAGTCTCTGCTAGAGACAACACATTTGCCATTTGTCATGACTCTTCCGCTCCATCATACGAGGAGACACAAAGGAGTGATATGAGAGATGAGGACACAAACGTTTAAAACAAAACTAAATAAGCCACCACAAGTCCCACTGCAGAGAACCACTGACTATATTTCTGATTGCGAAAGCATATTGTCGTCATATCTGAGTTACTGATACTCAAATCAAATCTTCACGTTGTGAAACATTTTTAGCTACTTATAGGAGGATAAATTGTATTCTTGTTCTTATTCAGCTCCTTTGCCTCCTAGAAGGCTATGCTTTAAGTGGCAATGAGGTTTTGAATGAGGGTCCACTTGTTAGCTCTTGACTCTTGTCAGTCATCCTGATCTCCCTTTTATGTCCCTCATCCCTCAAATCTTTCAGCAAATCACGCTTGGAGCCAACTACTTCTCCATTTGGAATGCAGTCTTTGTTAAAACCCGACTTTTGCCATAAAAAACGTACAAGTATTTAAATATAAAACACAGAGACCATTTGTACACCAGTTTAATTTTGAACCTGGTGAATTTAGGATGAAATTACCCTAATTTACCCTAAATTCCTTTAAAACATTTTACAGGCGTGCACATGTTGGACATGCAGAGACTTTATGGTTAGTAGAATGAATAGCCACAGAGACCAGATATTTGCATCTCCTGCAGAGAACAGTGATACATAAGGGAGGAACAGGACACTGCACTGCATATTTGATAATGTGTAGGCCCTACAGTGTAGGGTAAAAAGCATGTACATTGTTGCATGGCCTCAGGAAATCTGACAAAATGCTGGATACCCAGTCAAATCCTGAAGGTTAATTCGACTCTGAACGAGTTAAATGAACACTCCAGACTTGTGTACACTACAGAAAGAAACCACTTCCAACCAAAGTCCAACAAGTAGTGACAGCGCTACCTAACTTTGATGTCCTGGTCGTGATCTGCTGGCCTTGTGAATCACCCAGTAATGGTTTCTAGCTGAGGGTTGCTGTCAGCCTGCCTCGGCTGGGCCTCTGCACTAGGCCTCTCCAGTTCAGACATGCTTTCATGTTGTTTTGCCGTGAGGTGAGGAGCAGGGCTGCGGCGATGATGATGATGGTGATGGGATTATGCTCGCGTGAGGTCTGCGTGCAGAAAAGTGGGTTAGTTCAACAGGTTTTTAGATCCTACGTCGTGTGGAAAGGCAAAACGCCGGATGCACACGCCGGCTGTTTGTTTGTCCTCTCTGCCTTCAAGCGTGTGCATGGCCAACATTTTGTTGCCATAAGATCTTCATCGTATGTATGTTGGCACGGTTCCGTTGTTGGCCTAACCCTCGTGTGGAACGGCTTGTGTATTTGCAGTTTCATTATGTGCTTTGTTAGTCAGCACTGGGGGGAGTTGTGACCCCGCCATTGCAATTTGTAATAACTTTGCTATTTGTCTTGAAATACCAAAACAATGACATTCCTCAAGGGATGTTGGTTTAGGAACGCCTTGCGCTGTGTAGACGTACACTTGCTTCTGCTGTGTCCGCAGAGAAACTTTTCATCTCTCTTTTACACACACACACACACACACACACACACACACTCTGACTAACTCACTCAAGCCCTTCTGGAAAGGAAACGGATTGAGGTGTTACTCTGTTTGAGTAGGCTGAGAGTGTTTTTCCTATAAATGGACGAGCCCACATTGCAGTTCAGGGGTGGCATGGCAGACTGTGGTCGACCCTGCTCCCCTCTGCTCGAAACCTGGATGTCCTGCTTCTGTATGTGTGTGTGTGTGTGGTCAGTCAGATCCATGGTCCTGTTCCTCCACTAACTACCTTCCCGTCTTTGCATCTGGCTTTCCGGCTGGCCGTGGTGCCATGATAATATCTCAACACATTGGTCACTACCGGCTACCAACCTCCAGACGCTGCCCACCCATACTCGCCCAGTTCGACCAGGTGGCACCGCGGCACACGCTCTTGTGTTTTCTACGTTTTACGAAACATGCGCCTACTCACGCGGCTCAGCCTGGCAGCAAACACGGCGGCGGTATAGCGCTCACATATGGTGGGCACTGCAGTTGTTTTCGTACAAAGTCGTTTCTGTTTTTTTTACACTCTCTGGCATAACGCTTCACAGTTCACACCACTCCCTTCTTTTCATTTGGTTCTGAAAATATTCACTGTAGCCTCGTCTGGATTAATGCTGGAAAGCTCTGCGGCGTCTTCAGTCGGACAGAAGCTGTGTGTGTGTGTGTGTGTGTGTGTGTGTGTGTGTGTGTGTGTGTGTGTGTGTGTGTGTGTGTGTGTGTGTGTGTGTGTGTGTGTGTGTGTGTGTGTGTGTGTGTGTGTGTGTGTGTGTGTGTGTGTGTGTGTGTGTGTGTGTGTGTGTGTGTGTGTGTGTGTGTGGTGCGTGTGCAAAAATCGTTTCCTATCTCTCTACACTCTACAGACATCGTGATCCTCATTAGACAACTCTCCCTCTCTGACCCCCTTCTATAAAGTCATGCATAAGCAATCAGGGAGCCACGCACACACACAGACACTTAATTTGGCATGTGCGCGCACAGATATCCTTGTAGACATCTACAAAGAGAAAACATGCATTCACTCATAAACACTCATTCATGTGTGGTGATCCAGGGTAAGTGGGGCAGTAGCTCTCAGCTGATGCTGGTGTTTTTCCAAAAGTTCATGTAAAGGATAGCGTTCTCCCTCTGGGAGTGTGCAAAAGTGAAAACTAAGTTACACTTATGCATGGACGGACACGCACGCACACACACACAACTTCACTGGTTTATTTAAAATTCTTTCAGAAACCATTTCGAGTCGAGTTAGCTCTCACCCCGCAGCTCAACTTCAAAACCAGCCCGTTTTTTTTGTCTCCGTTATTGATGCGGCAGTTCACAAAGACTGAGACAAACCCGACTTTTACCTTTTAGGAACCTTTTTTCAACATGTTATTTTTTTTTCTCTCTACATCCTGAGCTCGCAACAAATCCATCTCGCAGATCAGCATTGAAGGGAAAGGGGATGTGGGTTTATTTGTTTGTCTTTCTTCAATCGCCTCCTCCTCTCAACTCTCTCCCTCCCTCCCCTCTCTGAGATGGCAGGCATAGACGGGGAGAAAGAGAAGAGATGAGGAAGAGTACGAGGAAAACAGAGGCGCTTTGTGACTTCTCGGGCCTCTATCTGCAGAAGTGGAGGCGGTGTGTGTTTTGTGTGTGTGTGAGCGAGAGCAAGTGTGTACGCATGCATACAAATATGTGTACCTTTGTGCGTGTCTGCATGCGTGCTTGTGCGCGAGAGTCTGTGTGTGCATTCGCCAGGCAGTAGCGGTGGCACATCACTGGCAGTCTGTACAGGCAGTGGGCTTAGTGCCCATGGAGATACGCGCGCAGCAGCGCAGACACACAGACGGGCATATCACTCCCTGTCACAGCAGACTGGAGCAGCCATCAAAGAGGATCTGATAGCTACAGACTTCAAACACCACCTTTTGTGAAAGTTTGTGTGTGTGTGTGTGTGTGTGTGTGTGTGTGTGTGTGTGTGTGTGTGTGTGTGTGTGTGTGTGTGTGCACATGGCGAGGATGAGGGGGGGTGTTGCACCTGGGTGTGTGGCGCCCCTACGTCTTTGTCCTCGTGTGGGTTGTTATATGTGCACCGACATTGACTAATGTGGGCACACACATAATACTCTTTTTATGCTCTGCTTGCTCAAGGGATGGACGGCATTATTGTTTTGTCGTTTCACCGAAGCAAGGAAACGCATACAGCCGGCTGTAGCAAAGACTTCGTCCAGCAGCACCTTGCAGGCTGCGCAGCATGGACCAACCCACTGCTTTGCAGGTCTCTGTGTAAATAACGTTTTTATGAGCATGTCCGACAGGTACCTGCTCTCTGACTTAAGGGACGCTCTGAATTCCCCTGGACGGACAGATTGTCAGGCAGCTCTTCCGCCCTCTCTTGATTTACATCCAGCAGAAGCTTCCGGTCCCTTTCCTCGGCTTCACTGAATGCTCTTAACAGATAAATGTAGACATGATGGGCTTGTTGCTGAAATGTATCTAAAGTTACTGTGAAGTTCCAGCTAAAGCCAGACAGGCTGTCTCGGTAGCGTCAGTCATGGCTGCTTGGCCACTGGTGATTATGGCTGTGATAAGTGTAGGGTTCTGGCTAATTTTGAGGCTTTTAGCCTTCTCAGCACTTTTAAGTGTCCTAAGTTACTCACAAGACCTGCAGGATATGGTCTCTTAAAGGTGTTGTTGTCACCTCTGACCAAGTCCCCATAAACATCAGAGTCACTCACTACTAGCTTAACGGGGGTCGAGGCTTCACCCTTAGTTGTCCGAGCTCAGTTCAAGGAAATTGAGCTAAAGTCGTTGACTAGCAAGAATGACTTGCTAAGTCCAGGTACAAATGCGAAGGCAGTTTCCTGTACACGCCATCCGTTGCTCTGGGTGTGGTGATGATTGATTCACATAATATTAAAAAAAACACCTTCCTTTTCCTGCCCTGTGTTATTGAAGCCCAGGTCAGATTCATCCTTTGTGATGATGCTGCTTTGTCATCAGCCACAGCGTTGTCAGCTTGCCTTACACTTACCTACCTGCTCACAGGCTGCTTCCACCTGGCACCACTGTTCTGTCACACTGGCTGGTGTCCACTGCTCCGGCCTAGAGCAGAGATTACAATTGGGTGCATTTTGTATCCCAAAACGCAGTTTATAGTTAAGGGACGCAATAAAACAACGACCTCTGCATCCACGGGATGCACTACTGTACTCAGCATGTACAGTAAAAATAATACACGTCAAAAGAAATCGCGATGTTTTGCTAGCTTTAGTTATAATAATCATTTCTTCTTCTGTTTTCTTTCTACATGAATATAACCACATTATAACCATATGAAATGGGAGTTAAATGCTGCAATTTGTAAAAATGGCAAAATATGACTCCTAACGTCGTTGAAGTGGGACTAAAATGTCCCTGGGACTCATCTAAAAGATTTGTATTGATTTAATATTTACTCTAGTCTTGCATTGCCAGGCGATGAGGGATCTCTGTCTACCGGTACGTCTGGAGATTTCTAAATGCAAGATAATTGCTAGAACAGTGGTGAGAAAGGCAGTCTACCGATCTACATCCACTGCTTTGAAAACCAATTCTGTCACTGCTCCAATATGAAGGGCCGCCCTAAAGACTTTGGATTGGTTTGGCAATGTAGTTTTCCCTAATTGTTTCCACCCATTATTAGCAACATTAGCTGCTCATTGTCCTCATTCTCTACATAGGGAAACCTTTTCGAGACTGACATGCGACGCAAGTCTGTATCTACTCGATGCTGAATTGCAGATGCGTTGGCGGAAGTATTTGAAAATTCCGGGGGACAGCAGTCAGGTCTGTTAGTCTTGAGAGTCTAGGCAAAATTTATAGCAAGACCTACAGCCTTGATAGAGCCACCTTTAACTTCAGCAACTGAAGCTCTCCCCACGGCTCAAAGTTACTATACAATAGTTCTCTGCTGTCCACCCTGGACCTTGCCTGAAGTTGTTGTGAAATTCGCAGCACTCCTCTCCAGTTCCCAGCCACAGAGGTGGGCGGTACATTACATTCAGACATCTATTGGGGAGTGACTTGACCTGCATCACCCTGCCCCGCTTTAGTGGAGGTTTAACAACCGTTCGATGTTCAGCAGAACACTTCAGAAGGCCAACTGTATTGTTGAAATTCACTTGATACAAGACCTTGGCATCTATTACAGTCCCATCGAGACTATCCCTGTTTGTTGTCGTACTACATTGCATAACGGATCGATGGGAATTTCCATTTTATAAATGAAACTAATGACCACAGTGTCCGTAGCATGAGAATGTCTCTCTTGTGGCTGCCCTAATTACAAGGGCATGGAGTCAGACTGAAAGAGGTAGTGAGAACTCCTTTTCAGTCAGCAGTTTTTTTTCTCACAGCTTTGGGAAGTATATTTAAGAACTGCCATGGTGTTTGCACGTCCTCAAAAGACACAGAATATTGAAAGTATTAAAGGATAAAGAATTGTAATTACCTGAGGTGACTTACAGCCTTCTTATAAACATTTCTAAGATAGCTTAGAGTAGACCCTGTGAACAGCATACTGGGATTCATGGCCAACTTCTCCTTTCCAATGGTGTGTATGTCATAACCCTTAAAGCATTATATGTTCCCTAATCTTTTGGGTAGTTTTGCAGTTTTCTTGTAATACTTTCCTCACGGTAGCTTACAATTTCTGCTAATAAGCAAGCTATATATGCTTTGATTATTTAGATTTACCGGTATATTAGGATAAATTGCCACGACTGTAAAGACGAAATGGAAGTGGGGAGGAGACTTGATGTCCACTTTCCCCTTTTAATCATCAAAAAAGCTTCCATGCTCTAGACTGTATGACCGGAAGCATTTGATAATTGTGGGAGACCACCCCAACTATGGACTGTTTCAGATTCTACCACATGGCAAGTTGTTCCGCATCCACAAGGCCAAGGTCAAGTAGGCTGCCTAGCAGCCTCGTCCCCCAGGCCAGGCAACCAGGTCTTTGAATGACAAGACCAGGTCCAAGAGCAGTGAGCTCCGGAAAAGTGAGTTCCCCCAGGCATTCAGCACTATAGACCTGTCTGTCTGCCTGTGTGTAGAGGCAGCTACACACAATCACACACATCACCTGCACCTACCGCAATGTTTTAACACACTGGCACATGACACTGTTGTATATTAAGACTCCTCACGCACGCAAGCACAGTGCATACACAGGCTGTTGCTCTAAATAAGGTTACAGGAAAACGCACAAAACCACACGACCATGAAAGTGTGCTTCGCTGCTTTCATATTTCCAAATCCTTAGACTACACTATTTTTAGCATGAGTTTTTTTTAGAATCATGTGTTTTTGGTTGAAATCTAAGTCCCAGATTTGTTGTGGTTCTCCAGACCTCCTTTCTCCTCCTGCAGAAATGGTTCACGCCGCCGCATGTGGATAGTCCCAGGCCACGAGGACAGCTGCTTTAGACATAATAAACGCACGCAGCAGCCCTCTCTCCCTCTCTAAACTGTGAAAACAGGCCTGACAGACATCGCTCGGAGCTGGAGAAGCTCAAAAACATGTTTTGAGACCAGAGTTGACAAACTTTGCTTATTTTCCCTACTGCTTTTGGCCAGTGTGGTGGTTTTTTGTTGCTTTGATTCCAGGCCATAACTCTTTCTGTTTTCAACAGACACACTGAACCCACATCGTTTGCCCTCATCTGTTGTCATTTCAGTTCTGTCAAACATGGTTAGGTAAATCTCATATCTTCTATATACTCTATATTGGTTCGTAAAGTGGGGTCCAGGGACCCTCGGGGTAACTTGTGGGGCGTTACAAATTGACCCTTAAAGGTCTGTAACTGAGCTTGTACAAATGGAACCAAGTAAGGTGTCCGTTTGTGTACACTCACACACAGTGCGTCCTTGTACTGTACGTCTCACGTCCTCACTAGAGCCACTGCTCTACATGCAAGTTAGCAGAAGTTCCCACTGGTGGAAAAAGTACTCGCTTGTAAAAGTATCAATACTGCAATATAGAAATACTCTGTTACTAGTATGGAATTCGATATTTAGTTGAGTAAAAATACAAACGTATTGGCTTCAAAATGTACTTGTATAATGTAATGAAAGTACTCATTGTGCAGAATGTCCCGTTTAAAGTTTTCAAATGTATAATAATCTTTTGAAAATAGCGATGCAATGCATTGTGAGCTTGTAGATGGGCCTGTCAAATCAGCTATTTTCAAATTGCTGAAATGTATAAAGGGCTGAAGTTGAGGTTTTGTAATAATAATCAAAATCTACAAAGTAACTAAACTAAGGTTTTCAAATATATGTAGCGGAGCAAAAGTACGATATTTGGATATTATGCAGTGGAGTAGAAGTAAAGGTATTGGAAATTGGAACTACTCGAGTAAACTACAAATACCTCAAAATTGTACCGTAAATGCACTTTCCACCACTGGGAGTTCCGCTGTGTGACGTAGGTGTCGTACGAGGGAGGAGCTCAGTGTGTTACTAGTCTCTGCCTTTTGTCATATTATGGGTTGAGGAGCTATTTTAATCATTCATTGTTGTGTTCGGGAAGTCTGGTAACCAACCTGTCATACCGTACTATTACCTGACAGTTGGAACAAGTGGTGCAGGTTTTTGAGCGCCTCAAGCGTGACTTGACATACTCACACACCTGCTACAGATATCAGTGCACCTCTGGGTGTGTTGATAATGTGCACGCAACGTGCATTTGTTTGTTTTTCTTGATAAGCAGGTATAGTTATCTGTGGGAACGTCTTACGTTGTTATTGCAGCCAATTAATAACTTTCAGCCTTGTTTAGGTAGGGCTTGTCATTGGTAAACTTTTCTGAATTTCTAAACGAAAGCTCATTGTGCATTGCGTTGCGACACGATGTGAACTTGTAGATGTGCCATCTTCGAACAGCCCAAGTAGATTATAAGGGTTTCATTGGTTAGCCTGTAACCAGTATTTAGATTTCTTTAATTATAATTTTTCTGTCGTTAAATGCTAACCTTTTCTCTCTCTATCTTAGGAGAAACTGGATACCAGCACCACCTCCCTGCAGCTCCGCTCTGAGATACAGGTGAGAAAGCGTACATAACATATCACGCTCTCGAGTCTCTTAACATGTCCATTAAATCCATCCATCCATGCATCTTCAACCGCTTATCCGTAGTCTGGTCGCGGGATGTGCATTAAATGATAAGAAGAAAGCACACATCTTGGTTTCTCCTTTATTGCACTGGTTCCCAAACACTGGCTCGGGACCCATTTTTATAGGTCCCTTTATTTATTTTTGTTTCCTACATTTTGTTTTTAATTATTATTATTTGAAAACATTTTTAAAAAGCGTTCCCATTTTTTTTTTTAAATAATTCATGAATTTAAAAAAAAAATTGCTTAAAGGGGAGTTTCGCACAAGCTGTTTTCTTACTGTAAGTCACAAAAAAATTAGCGGATTTACCGTCCGGGTGGATCAACCGCTAGAACTCCTATTCAATCGTGCGATTTACATCTGCACGATTTACATCTGTTCTAGATGACATGACAGCAACACTCCATGCAGTGTTGTTGCTGTACTCTTCCTGTTCTACATGTGCTGACGTTAGACCCCTCCTACGCTTTTCTTAAAGGACCAGCGCCCTATATGTTTATTTATATATATATATATATATATATATTTTTTTTTTGTCAATATAAAACGGTTAGGAAGAAATTCCCCTTAGTGTAATAGCTGCGAAAATAGCTGCTCTACAATCTCACAACGCGTTGTGAGCTTGTAGATCTGCTATTTTCACTAGTTTTGGTCCCGGGAAAACGTCTAATCTCTTTTTTCGGGTCTTGAGCTAAAACGTATGGGAACCAGACAGTGTTTTATCGTGACAGGAACTTTGAATCCATCTGACAGCGGTCCCCTTCTTCTCTGTCCCCCACAGGAGTCGCTAGGCTTCAGCAGCGAGGTGTCCACGCCGGAGACAGACAGAAAGTACGTATAAGGGCCAGCCCCATTGGCCATCTATCTATCATTGTACTGTGTGTGCTGGAGAACTGTAGAACCGTGACTCATCCCTCTGGCCGAGATTGAAATGTGTGTCTGTTGCGTGTCAAAACAATGTGCATGCAGCGCTGCCTATATCTGGGCTACATCAAATCGCATGTGCATGAATCACACTTAGCCTCTGCAGTGAGTCCACGGTCGAGGAGGAGGGTGGTGGTGGTGGTGGGGCGCTTTGGGGTGGAAAGATAAGCATCCACAGATGCTGCGGTCCATGTGATTGATAGGTATCTTATGTGACTGCTTGTGCAACGGGTCAGTGACCTTGCCCCGTAGGAGCCTGGGGTCAGTTCCACGGATGAACAAAAGTTTAACTTCTTGGGATGAATGGGGCGCGCTGTGTCGGTAGGTAGCCAGTGAAAACACTAAAGCGATGAAATGCTACGTCTGTGAGTTGGCCTCTGACCTTCAGTTTACATGCAGGCATTGGAATACACAAATGTGAGAGAAAGGCAGACAGACGGTCCAAATGTTATGTTTTTGTTACTGAAAAGAACACGGCGGAATGATTAAGAAGAAATTCAAATGGCATGCTAATGAAACGGACCATTTTGAATGTATGCTGCACTTTGTCAATTGATTCAATTCCCCGAAAAGACATTTCCTGTAAAGAATGTCACAGTGCATGTTGTGGCAATGTGACTTGATGTTTTGGCTCTATCCAAGTCAGCATTCCTAATTGTCTAGACATGATGGGTTCATATATAATGGACAGGTTCTCTTGCAAGCATGTTGTAGAATATGATGTTAGCCAGCTGAAGGCCATTGCTTACTAAAGATAGTACCACCATTTTAGGGTGAAATCCTCATTTATAAAACAATGTCTTTGTCAAACCCCTCCACTGATTAACACATATGAAATGCTAAAAGGAAGGAATTGGATGATCAGACAGGGGAAGGCATTTTAGTGTTTTGTTGCCTACCACCAATATGGTTTGACTCGATACACAATGGCATCAAAAACCTTAATAAACGTTACTAAAAGCGACAAATACTGCTGTCCTCCTCCAGACATTTCTTCTGGGTTTCACAACCCACGGCCTCTGCGATTTACTTGGATACAAATGTATGTGTTTCGGTCAAATCTCCCACATACTAGTGTCAACCATTGCACATCATTTCAAGTCTGACTCATTGGCCCAAGTTCTCCAGACCTGACTGTCACGTACGTCCCTGCCGTGTCTGAAGGAAACCCATTGAGTGTTTCCTCTGGCTGTCCTATAATGCGGCTCGGTGGCCATTCTCTGGTCCTCTGGTCCTCCGTCAAGCTTCCTTCCGGGCTTTGTGTCTGCCGTGGGGGAGGCACAGCAAGATAGGCAGGGAGAGAAAGAGTCAGTGATGATGGCCAACTGATTACAATTAAGAGCCACAAAGGAGAGAGCAGGGCGGTGGTTCCTTTTTCAACTGCTTCCCGTAAGTGTGCCTGCATGGCGTGTGTTGTGGAGCAGAACGTCTTGAATCACTGCACAAAATGACGCACAAATAGTGATTCATTTGTTCAACGTTCATTTATAATTACTCTAAAATCTCAAGTATCCGGAAATATGACCTAATGTAAAAATATGACCTAATGTAATTTTTTGAGGGGCGCTAGCCCATCCTATGTCCAGCTTTGAGGGTTTGTGTAAACACAAACAAACATCGAAGACAAAAGTGAGGAGGCAAATTGTGATTGGCCAGAATGAGACGTATGATGTATGATGATGAGAGCGCCCCTCACTACACACAGGTGTGATATTCTTTATATACCATGCATTCATATTAAAGCAACAATAGGCAACTCTTAATTATATTAAGCTAGGTTTGTTGATCTGAGTTGGCCGACAGCGTGCCATATTTAGCGGATTGAATGTACCAAGGATGTGATGTCATGGAGAAACGGAACATAATTTAGACATAGGAATGTGGTGGATTGGGAATCATTGGTCAAGACGGTGAAGTTAGGTCAAATGGCAAAGGCTCGGTTGCTTTTACATGATTGAGAATGTCCCAGGGGTATACAGTCCTTTTTGTCTCTGCCAGGCCGACGGCCCCTGTCTGTGAGTCTGTCTGCCCGCGGATAATCTCGCGAACCACTCGACCACTCGGGCCAAGTTTCTTGCGCACGCTGCCAGTATGCCAGAGAAGTCTATCCCCTAATGTTTGTCACAAGTTTGGATATCGTTTTTGTGTGAAAAGGTTTTCATTTTGTGGATTCATAATCTCAGATCCACAGTCCCATCGATCCACTGATCAAGTCAAGTCAAGACAAGTCAATGTGTTTAAATGAAATACAGTACAAGAATAAGAGTACAAAAATCAATAATTGTACAAAAAAGAGAATTACATATGATTAAAATACAAAAAAGAGTAATTTAAAATAAAAATAACACATTTCACAATCTAGCTGAAAGCTAGTGAAAATAGGTAGGTTTTTAGTTTGCTTTTAAACAAAGACAATGAGGTCACAGATCTTAAATCAATCAGGTAGAGAATTCCACAGAGTAGGACCATAATGACTAAAAGCACCATAACCTGATTTAGAGTTTATCCATTTTATATTGTCAGATGATCTAAGGGTTCTGTGTGGCATGTATGGGTCAAGCATGTCAGAAACATAAGAAGGAGCTAAGCCACTGATAGATTTAAAAACTATGAGAAGCACTATAAAATCAATTCTTTTGTTTCGGTGGCAGCCAGTGAAGAGAGGATAAAACTGGAGTAATAAGTTAAAATCTTTTGGTTCTGGTTAAAACTCCCGCAGCAGCATTCTGAACTAGCTGGAGTTTATGGAGCAACTGCTTTGTCGATCCAGCAAAGAGTGCATTTCAGTAATCCAATCTGCTAGAAATAAAAGCATGAACCAATTTTTCACAGTCTGATTGAGACGGGAAACATCTAACCTTAGAGATGTTCCTTAGATGATAAAAGGCAGTCTTGGAGATGGAAGTAATGTGCTTCTGGAACTTAATCAATATTATGTCAGAGCGAGGTCAGGTCATGTGTCTATGGACTTTCTAACTTAGTGTGATTTTCTTGCTTTCTTTGATTAATTCCTAAAGCAAGACTAAAACCCGAAGTGTTAATGTGACCCAGATAGTGTACATTGTTTTTAGACATTTAAATTGTTCTTTAACAGATTTTACAGCGTTTTTTTGACCATGACGCCTGATAATACACGTGTTCCTCCGAAAATCCCTGAAATCACAGAAAATCACAACCCGTCACAGCCCCCGCAGAGCTGTGGGCTTGTAAATCTGCAAACGTTCCGCATGCGGCACCGCCGTACCACAGAGCACACGTTTATAGGCGTGACCCTGGCTTGACCCCCCCCCCCCTATGCCTGGTGGAATTGTCATGTTCACGTGAGCAGGCAGCACCACGTGCAGCATAGGAAGCACATAGCACAGACATGATCTCTTTCTCCCATGGCTGTGGACGGAGCATCGATTCGACAAGAAACCCAGAGTGATGGGAACCAGATGCCCAAAGCAGGATGACGTCTCTCTGCTGGTTCTTAAATACAGACAGAGAGAGGGGGGGGGGGGAGAGAGAGAGGGAGAGGGGCCCCCCTAGTCGGGGCCCAACTGGTTTCTGTCTTCCTCCTGCCAATCTGTTTCTCTTTCTACCCTGCATGCATGTGTCAGAGACCCCCTCTGTCATAAACATCCACACACACACACACACACACACACACACACACACACACACACACACACACACACACACACACACGCGTGTGATACACCCCAAATAAGCCCCTATGTAGCTATATAGGCCCATTAGTGTCTGTCACTTGCTCCCTCCCCGTCACACAGAGAGAGCCTCTGACTCCATTGAGGCCATATCCACATGCACGGAGACGTTTTAAAATGGCTATGGTGTCATCGGTTTAGGAAAAAAAGCGTATTCGTCGTAGTGTTCACACGGAGACGCAGCTGGGGGTTTGGCTATAAGAAAAATGATTTCATAATAGATTTTAATAATCGTTTACATTTTTTTCTTTGAACATTTGACACTGACAGATGAGAACCCCCCCCACTCCCTCCGCCCCTCCCCCCCACCCGTGCATCTACATCCCACTTCTACTCTACATACACATACCCCACCACACTACACACACACACACATGCACGCACGCACACACACACACACACACAGACTTGCTCTCTCACTCGCTCCCATCATCACCTCTTTCCCTGGGACAATAGCATCCCCAGGAGATTACCCAGACTTCCGCTTGGGGACTGTGCCACCCCTCTCCGTCTCCCATCGCCTTGTTGGCAGGAATTGGGCACTGCTCCCATTATGCATGGTATGCCATGGGGAGGGGGGGGGGGGGTGCAGTGGTATACAGAGCGAGGTGTTGACGGAGCTCGTTCAGGAGACTGTGTCACACGTAGAGGAGGGGTCAAGTGCAGGACTTCCTGCCTCGGAAGGTGATTGATCGGTGGGTTATTGTTGCAAAGGGCCTATCAATTCATGGGGCACCACGGAGGTGAAATGGGATTTGACGAGAAGCGTTTGTATGTGTTGACCTGAATGGACACGCGCACGCGTAACGCTCGCAGCTTTGATGGTTTTGTAGGACGGAGAGTACATGCGCCTTGTTGTCGATGGCTGGTTTTCTCGCCACTAATGAGATGTAAATGTAGGCCATCCCATGAGAGGGGTCTGTTTATGGCAACAGTACCGCGTTGGAAAGCTAAACCGCTATGTCGGCATAACACCTACCACTTGACGTCCAGTGTTATGACCCTCATGGAGCAGTTTTTAATATAGAACACAAAATAACATGTGTTTGTGCGGGTGTGCGTACGTGTCTTCATTCGTGTCTTCATTCGCACTCGCGTGCGTAGGTAGACTAACAAAATGAGTGGTTATGTGTGTGTGTGTGACACTAAGTTTCCTCCCATGGGAACAGTGTCCTCAGTCATTGCCCTCTTCTCATCAAGGAAATCACCGTGACCTTTGCCCTTTGACGGGGTCACCTCCATGCGTGCTCTTCCTGTGGGCTAGGGCTTTCGTCACACAGGCTCGCTGCCTTTCATTGTCCCCATACAAGACCAATGGCCCCTGCTCTCCAGGTGGCCAGGCATGGGACAACACATGCACACGCACACACAGAAAACACTGGCTTATGCTGAGTGAACTGAAAAACTACCCCCCCCCCCCCCCCCCCCAAAAAAAAGAAAAAGAAAAACTCACATCCGTGCATGTGGATCCGAGTGTGTGTGAGCAGTCCAGCAGGATAAGGTGCTGCTGGCATTTTGCAGAGACAGAGTCAGAGTAATACAATAGACAGGCCGAACCATATCACATGATAACCGCTTATGTAAGTAATTAGTAGTTTATTAGGTCAGCCTTCCTCTCTTGAGCCTTCATCCTTCATGACTCTGTTACAGCAGACTTGGTAAGAGGTCCTTCAAGTGTGTGTGTGTGTGTGTGTGTGTGTGTGTGTGTGTGTGTGTGTGTGTGTGTGTGTGTGTGTGTGTGTGTGTGCGTGTGCGTGTGCGCGTGCGCGTGTGTGTGTTTAATTCTGTACTTTTGCTTGTAAAAGTACAGAGTATTTCTACATTGCAGTATTGATACTTTTACTCAAGTAAGACATAGCACATACTTTTTCCACCTCATCTAGGCCATAATAGCATATATACCACACACTGGCTTATATGGCTCATTATTAACATTAGTAACGCTATATGCCGATGCCAGGAGAAAAGTGGTCAAACAGAACCAGTTTGCACTCGGCAGTCGGCATACACGACACGTTATTTGCCCAATTCTCCATTCCACATGTAAATGATAAAATTAGCATTTCATTCACTTGCAGAGTGCAAGTCATTAAAAGAAATGCTTAACCTTACAAGTTTAGGCTGCAATAAAATATGTACAAAGCGGAAAGAAGTTAAATGCTTTTCCCAAAGCATTTAAACCAGTTGGGAGTTCACTGTCCACTACTCAACGCAAAGGAGTTGAACAGAACTAGAAAGGCATGCCAAAGATTTTCAGGCTAAACCAATTAAGTTGACTAGCCACACAATGCCCAATGGCACAGTGCTCCGGAGAGATTATTTCAAAGAGGTGTGTGTGTGAGTGTGTGTGTGTGTGCCCGTATGTGTGTGTTCTGTTAATTTATAGTGTGGAGCAGAAAGGAGCTCCTATTGAGTGAGTCCTATATTAGCATTAGCTTCGGCCCTAGCCTGGCTGTGGTGGGGCAGCGGGGGAGCAGCAGAGGGCTCAACCATACAGGCCTCCATTCAATTAGCATCTCATTATGTTACCATGGCAGCCAGGCTTTAAGGGGCGTGACGTTTCCCATACTGCCGAGAGAGAGAGAGAGCGAGAGAGAGAGTATACTGTATTTTTTAGGTGTACACACACACACACACACACACACACACACACACACACACACACACACTGAGCGTTGCGACCTGATTAGCTGGGTTTGAACCAGTCACACACCTAATGGAGAGGGAGTGTGCTGTCAGTCAAGTTTATGCCTGAGTAAGGAATGGACATTACAGTGACTACAGTACACCCAGTCGTGTGTGTGTGTGTGTGTGTGTGTGTGTGTGTGTGTGTGTGTGTGTGTGTGTGTGTGTGTGTGTGTGTGTGTGTGTGTGTGTGTGTGTGTGTGTGTGTGTGTGTGTGTGTGTGTGTGTGTGTGTGTGTGTGTGTGTGTGTGTGTGTGTGTGTGTGTGTGTGCCCTTTTTTGTAGGGAGGTTTTCTGTCCCTGCGTGTGTGCGCGCTTGTGAGAGATGAAGATTGACTTAAGACCCTATGGGTCAATTTCACACAATCACCCTCTCTGTGATTTATCCCAATTCTTTTGAGGGGGTTTAGGGCAATGGACACTGTGCAGCTGCCAGTCACTACCCACCTATATCTTGCACGCACGCACATGCACGCACGCACACACCCTCTCACACACCTGTAGGGTATTATCCAGTGTCATGATCCACCTCTTTTTGCTCGGCTCACGTAGCGGTTTCAGTTTCAGACATGCAGTAGCTCAGTCTCTCAGTTCCTCTTTTCTCGTCGTGAAACTTTTTTTTTACCGGCCACTTAAAACGTGAGCAGAAGCCTTTAGGCTCCCTTTTTTTGTTGTTTTTACAGAGCGAGAGAGTCAGCACGGGGCAGAGCTAACCACAGGGTGTGTTTTTACCCCACTGTTTCCCAAACAGTGGGTCGGGACCCATTTTTATGGGTCCCTTAATTTTTTTGATTTGATTTTAATTAGTATATATATATATAATTTCGAAACATTTTCAAAAGTAAGTAAAAGAAAAATCTTTTTTTCTTTTTCTTAAATTCATATCCCACACGACCCATTTTTTCACCCAGTGTGTCAATTCTCTAATGTAATCCTGGGCGCTACATTTCACCGGACTGGCGAGAGTTTCCCCGGCCGGACGTAGCGCGTGGAAGGAACACGTTATTCCGACCAGTTCTTTTCCCCTCCATCAGGCGCCCCGGCTGGCCAGGGGGAGGTAGTTTAGAGACCAGGATTACAGCATTATTTTTGTGAGGGTACCTACTACCTACACTAGGGGACACGGGAAGAACACGCAAACTCCACATAGAAAGGCCCTTTCGCCATCCCCGCCTCGGGTATGGGCACTGATGACGCAGAGGAGAGAACACGCCCACATCGTACCTAGCAGGAATCGCACCCAGGACCTTCTAGCTGTGATGTGACGGCACTACCGACTGTGCCACCGTTCAGGAGAAATCTTAAGAAATTCCATAAATTATAAAAAATAGCCAAACTGTGTGTTGTGAGCTTGTAGATCTGCCATTTTCACTAGTTTGGGTCCTGGAGGAAATGTCTAATTTGTCTTTTGGGTCACGGGCTAAAAAGTTTGGGAACCACTGTTGGCTCCCAGCAACACGAGGGAGAGCTAACCACAGGGTAACGTGTGTGAGGGAGAGCTAACCACAGGGTAACGTGTGTGAGGGAGAGCTAACCACAGGGTAACGTGTGTGAGGGAGAGCTAACCACAGGGTAACGTGTGTGAGGGAGAGCTAACCACAGGGTAATGTGTGTGAGGGAGAGCTAACCACAGGGTAACGTGTGCTAACCACAGGGTAACGTGTGCTAACCACAGGGTAACGTGTGCTAACCACAGGGTAACGTGTGCTAACCACAGGGTAACGTGTGTGAGGGAGAGCTAACCACAGGGTAACGTGTGTGAGGGAGAGCTAACCACAGGGTAACGTGTGTGAGGGAGAGCTAACCACAGGGTAACGTGTGCTAACCACAGGGTAACGTGTGCTAACCACAGGGTAACGTGTGCTAACCACAGGGTAACGTGTGTGAGGGAGAGCTAACCACAGGGTAACGTGTGTGAGGGAGAGCTAACCACAGGGTAACGTGTGTGAGGAGAGCTAACCACAGGGTAACGTGTGTGAGGAGAGCTAACCACAGGGTAACGTGTGTGACTGCGGAGGTTTCTCGTCGCCGTCGGTTGGTAAACCTTGTATGTCCAAAACGATTACTTTTCAGGGAATGTGGGGGGGGAGAATAACCTGTGTTCCACTTCCATTATAGATCCAACTAGATAAAGTGCCCCTCGGGGCACAGGTCTCCACCAGGTCAGGTTGTGGCCTCCTGGTGGCGCTATAATAGGCCAATGTGAAAAGGGTGCCATTTCTTCTTACACCTTGGATGGTTTGAGGCATTTTGTTCCAAAAATGTGTTTTGCAAACATCCACCTGTTGGTTGTGCTATAACAGGCCAATGTGAAAAGGGTGGGATATATTCCTCAGCCAAGTAGGAAAGTCTGTGAAAGATTTCACGTAAATGGCACGCTGCATTCATGATGTGAGGCTTTTCGTTCAAAACGGGCCAATCCTTCAAACTTTGAAAGCCAATGTTGGCCAATTAGGATGGAATATGAAATATCGGACAGATCCGTCTTGAACACATTACTATAGAGATAGTGTGTAATGATTTGCGGGATTTTTAGACAGAATCTGTTTTTCAAAAGTCCGTGAGGCTTCTTTTTAAAAGGCTCAGAGGCTGGGAGTGTTCTCCTTGTGTTTAAGGAAGCTTCCTATCCTAGTTGTGTCTTTTTGTTGGGTTCCCCCCCCCCCCCCCCCCTCCCCAGTTCACTGTGTTCTGTTTATTTAGGATGGGTGAGAAGATGACTCGCGCACATGTACAGAATACTTTTTAACCCAGTTATTTTCCATTCTCTTTGGCTCGCTCTTGAGCAATTGCCCTCTCTCTCTATCTCCCCTTCTCCCTCTCTCTCTCTCTCTCTCTCTCTCTTTCTCTCTCTCTCTCTCTCTCTAGCTCCCTCTCTCTCCCTTTCTCTCTCTCTCCTCGTGACTATCCTGTGGAGGGAAGTGGAAACACAAACAGGCTGAGTCTGCCCTGTGGTTTATTCTCTCTCTCTCTCTCTCTCTCTCTCTCTCTCTCTCTCTCTCTCTCTCTCTCTCTCTCTCTCTCTCTCTCTCTCTCTCTCTTCATCTGCTCTTCTCCTCTTATTTCTCTTCGGTTCCATACTTTGTACTTTGGCTCCTACCTCCTCGCTTTCACGTGGTTGTCCACTCGTTCCCTCATCTGGTCGATGTCCCTCCCCCCAATGGCTCTTTTTATTTATATATATATATATATATATATATATATATATATATCATTACATTTATTTGTTGCTTGTATTAAGGTTGAGAACCACCACCTCTTCAATCCTCTCCCTTCCTCTCTGGTCCCGGCTAGTCACTGAAGCACCACCACTGACCCCCAGTGGTGACCAGTCAGAACTGCAGCCTTTGGCATAATAAAGCCCCCTCAGAGATATACAATACATTAAACTAAGAAAGCACAGCTTCAACCCGTACATATGTTCTAACTTAAACAGAGTGGGAGGCTGTTTGGAAGAGCGACAGAAACATGAAAGATGATAACGATGTGTGATGTGAAAAGGGAAGGTTGTGTTTGTCCCATGTTGATTCCCTCTAATGCTTCTCTCTGTTGTGTTTCCAGGATGTCGCTTCACAAGTCCAGCTCTGAAGACGGCTCTGGAGGTGAGTGGAGAAACTAATACGTTTTAATTTATTTTATTTTATTGCAGACTTATTTTTGTGGGTGACATTTCTCACCCATCAGCCAATGATACAATAACGAGTGTAGGCATACAGACGAGAAGAGATTGGAAGAAGTCGAACACGATTTCCTTGTGAACGGAACAACAGAGAACCGGTGAGGGGAAGGCAATTTAAGGGAGAGCGAGAGAAGGCACCAGTGAACACGGAGAGAGGAACTTTCCAATCCTCCAGAGGCATTATTCATTCTAGTGTTCAAGGTTGGGCTGGGCACATCCGATACCAGACTGATGCATGGCTTGGTTTCACTAAAAACCAAACGTGTGCACTTGATACGCAGCGTGCATGTGCGTGCGTGCGTGCGTGCACAACTGTCCATGCATTGCTCTTTTTTTTAAGACACAGCATTTGTCAGAACACTGCATTTGTCAGTACATGATTCAAAACAGCTTTCACACACATTGTTAATCTTTATGCTTAAGCATTTTATGGGGGCAGGAAGCTCTGCATCCGTTTCTGGACTGTATGGGACCTACATAGAAGATATAGCTCTATTATGTTCATTCTTCCTAGAGAGAGTGAGTGTGTGTGTGTGTGTGTGTGTGTGTGTGTGTGTGTGTGTGTGTGTGTGTGTGTGTGTGTGTGTGTGTGTGTGTGTGTGTGTGTGTGTGTGTGTGTGTGTGTGTGTGTGTGTGTGTGTGTGTGTGTGTGTGTGTGTGTGTGTGTGTGTGTGTGCGCGCGCGCGCATGTGTGGCAAGGCAGTTAATGAGCTTGTACCCAGTCTGTTTGGACAAGGATAAAGACGGAGAGAAGGCACATCTGTGCAGGGCATAGAAGGGTCACGCTTTATTACCTTGAGAGAGGAAGTACACACACGTACACTACACTTCTTTTTTTGAGGGGCCCTAGCGCCTCCTCCTATGCCCAGCTTTGTGCATTTGTGTGTGTGTGTGTGTGCCACATTTGTGATGATTTGCTTGGCCAGTTGTGTGTTTGTGTGTACCACGGTTAGATTTTTTGATTGGCTGAGCATGTAATGTGATGTATGATAAGGGCGCCCCTCACTTCACACAAGTGTGATTAATTTTTGTTTTTTTAAAGATTTGTTTTGGGGCTTTTTCTGCCTTTATTGATAGTGACAGTAGACAGACAGGAAAGGGGGAGAGAGATGGGGAGTGACACGCGGGAAAGGCCGTCAGGCTCGGGAGTCGAACCCGCGGCACGCCGTCTGGCTGGCTTGGCAGCCCAGGTGCCCAGACGGTTTTTATTTTTCTCTCTCAGTTTCTGATGTTAGCTATAATGGCCTTGAAAGAGTAGATGAATAGGCTGTCCCATTTAATCAGACAGCTAGTCGTTCTCTCGGGCCGTCATCATGCTATAACAAAGAAAGACACAGAACTGTAGGTTTGTGTGTGTGCACGCACGCACGCACGCACGCACGCACAGAGTTCTCTTCTGTGTTGTGTGGATGTGTAGTTAATGTGTGACTCCTCCTCATGTCTTGTCTCTTCAGGTAAATGGGACAATAAGAAGAAGAACAAATCCTTTTGGCAGAACTTCCGCAAGTCGCAGCACAAGCCTGCCGCGCGACAGACGTCCAAAGGTAGGTTGTGTGAAAATGATGCGACGCGATCATTGTTGACCTGATCGTTGACCTGGCCCCACACACAAACACACACATTGTTCTTCACGCTTCGTTTCCAGTATTTGTACTTTACTTGAGAATTTCCAATTTCCAGTACTTTTACTCCACTACATCTCAGAGGCAAATATTGTACTTTTGCTCCACTGCATTTATTTGACAACTTTAGTTACTAGTTATTATTACAAAACATACATTAATCACTTCAGACCTATACACATTTCGGCCATTTGAAAATAGCAGATCTACAAGCTCACACTGCGTCACAACGCGACACATTGTGAGCTTGTAGATCTGCTAAAATCTGAATTATTATACATGTGAAAACTTTAAATGGGCCATTCTGCACAATCAGAACCAATACTTTTGTACTTTTACCCAACCCTGTGTTGGAATTCGGGACTTTTTACTTGTAACAGTACTTCTAAATTGCAGTATTGATAGTATCTTCCTTGGTTCAACAGGAGAGGACGTGGGCTACCTGGCCAGCGAGATCACCATGAGCGACGAGGAGCGCATCCAGCTGATGATGATGGTCAAGGAGAAGATGATCACCGTGGAGGAAGCCCTCGCTCGGGTAGGAAGGGAGAGGGACCACCACATCTCACTCTGCCCCGTGTCCTGTAAACCCCCCCCCCCCACCACGACCACTAGAACCCCACCCCCAGGACCCCCCTGTCCCGTCCCAACCCCCCCTCCCTTCAACCTCCAGATCCCCTCACCGCATCCTGGGTTAGGACCCGTCCTTCCGTCCCCCGTCCCCCCCCCTCCATCTCTCTGCTACCTATTTCCATCATAGCTTATACTGGCTTACTAAAACGACTCACTGTTACTAACCCTTTTTATGAGGCCCTGCGCTATAGCTCTCTGCATTGCCTTCTCCACACACACACACACACACACACACACACACACACACACACACACACACACACACACACACACACACACACACACACACACACACACACACACACACACAGAGGTGCTCTACAAGAGGGCTAGGGGTTTACAGTAGGAGTCTGGGGACTTTGGGGGTGGGGGCGGACAGCCTGGGGATTCTTGATGTGTAATGTAGTATGTGTGTGTGTGGGAATGTGTCATTCAGTCCACACCTCTGCTGTTGGTGGTGGAGACACAGGGGGTAACTTGACAGTTGGAGCGGGTGCTGTGGTGCATTTTGTGCGTTTTGTGGATGTTGCGTCTCAGATGTACACATTGGTGATCCACCCCCCCCCCCCCCGTTGGTATCTTCCTTCCTTTCACTTCCTTCCTTTCCTTCCTTGTGTCAGTTGTCTCCTGGATAACGCCATGTGCTCGCTTAAGGGAGGACTCCAGCCCTGTCCAGCCTTATCTTCATAAAATTGGTCCTCACCAAAGCACGTTATAAAATGGCACACTTGCCGTCGGTCCACTCCCTCTGCGTCTCAACGGTGGGCTATGGGCAGTTCAGAAACCTGCCGACCAGTGAGGGACATCGTCAGTGGGAATTCCAAGCTAATAGAAACGACAGCTTTTCTCCTACTGGAAAGATGGCACACTGAAATAGAAGTCTTGTTTGAAATGGCCCAACCTGCCTACCAGTGATGTCTCCGAACTGTCCTCTGAGACACAGAGAGAGTAGACAGGTTTCTGAACTGTCCACAGCCCTCCTCTGAGACACAGAGAGAGTAGACAGGTTTCTGAACTGTCCACAGCCCTCCTCTGAGACACAGAGAGAGTAGACAGGTTTCTGAACTGTCCACAGCCCTCCTCTGAGACACAGAGAGAGTAGACAAGTTTCTGAACTGTCCACAGCCCTCCTCTGAGACACAGAGAGAGTAGACAAGTTTCTGAACTGTCCACAGCCCTCCTCTGAGACACAGAGAGAGTAGACAAGTTTCTGAACTGTCCACAGCCCTCCTCTGAGACACAGAGAGAGTAGACAGGTTTCTGAACTGTCCACAGCCCTCCTCAGAAACTGAGTCATCTAATAATGAGCGAGGACCAATTCTATAAAGCCAGGGTTAAAAACGGGTGAAGAGCTCCTGCAAGGATAGCATGATAGAACCCTAGATCTGTCTCTCCACAAGGCAGACATTGATTCTTCCTCCTCCACACACGCCAGGAACTCTGGCCTGCTATTGGTTGACGATCTGTACCACTCCACTGTTGTCGATTGACAATCAATCCACTCTAGAATCAATGATTAGCCTGTGTGGACGGTTGTGTCGATGTCGACGTGTCGTCGTTGTGGTGTGTGTCTGTCTGACCAATGTACTGTATTGGATGTTTGTCAACACTTGCAAGTGGATCTGATCTGCAAGTGGACACACATGTTTTGAATGCACCTAATTGTCCTGTGTCATTCCCGTTGCTGTTTGTCTGTTTGTCTGGTGTGAGTGCGTGTTAGGGGTGGGCGATATGGAAATATTCTTTTTCAAGCAGTATCACAATCCACGATATTATAATGATTCTTTCTCATGTTGATGAGATAATGGTTATTTATCAAGTTACTTAACAGTACAACCTCTACAAGGAAACAAAAACAAAACAAAAATGTGGTAACGGACCATTTAGGCCACAATACTTAGTATTTTTGGAGAACGAAACTGTCATTCTACAGAAGTATAAATTAAGCTATAGAACTGTAAATGACTGAATGTGCATTCACTGTATCACGGTATATATGAGATCTCTGAAAAGGCATATCGTGGAGACATTGTATCGTCTCGACGATACATTGCCATGCCGGGTGCAGGCCCACCCCGTGTGTGTGTGTGTGTGTGTGTGTGTGTGTGTGTGTGTGTGTGTGTGTGTGTGTGTGTGTGTGTGTGTGTGTGTGTGTGTGTGTGTGTGTGTGTGTGTGTGTGTGTGTGTGTGTGTGTGTGTGTGTGTGTGTGTGTGTGTGTGTGTGTGTGTGTGTGTGTGTGTGTGTGTGTGTGTGTGTGTGTGTGTGTGTGTGTGTGTGTGTGTGTGTGTGTGTGTGTGTGTGTGTGTGTGTGTGTGTGTGGATATCTACCAATGCTGGGCGCTAGTGGGCGCGCCCGCCCTGTTCCCCGTCCGTTGTCTCTCTAAACTCTTCTTCTCCATATAGCTGAAGGAGTATGAAAGCAGCAGACAGTCCGGCAGTGCCGACACTGCAGAATGGACTGACGGATCCTCACCTAATCTAAACCAGTCCTCAAACTGCAACGTAAGTACCTGTGTGTGTGTATATACAACCCCACCCCGATCCACACCCTGAACCCTCCCAACCTCATTCCCTCTCTCACCTTTCAGTGACCTCAATCTCATTCCGCCCCAAAGAGGATCCTGAAAAGGAGCGGCCGTTTTGATGTGTGTGTCAGTGTGTGCGCGCGTGTGTGTGTGTCATGCATTTGAATGTGCAAAATGTGAATTTTGTGTGTACTTCTTGTTTATCTTGACATCCAGACTTGAAATCCACTCCACATAAAACGAGGTTGCATATGTGAACTCTATAGGCAGCAGCAGCAGCAAAACAAAAAAAAAACACCTCCACACCACGTTTGTTTCTTTTCCCCTTTTCCCCTCCTGCCTTCCTGCCCCCTCTCCCTTTCTTCTCTCCCTCACTTCCTTTCTGTTCCCCGTCCTGTTCTTTCATCTCACAAGCGATGGCATTTTCCTCCCCTGTATTGTACAGTACGTACATTCTGTCCACCACTCGGTTCAGAGTCACAGAACCTATAGCCTGGCCCCTGACGCAGGCCTCTAGATTCTCACATTGCCATTCTGTTCACATGAAGGCACGTGTATCCTACACCCTCGTATCCCATCGTTAGCATCTAGAGCACGTGTATCCTACACCCTCGTAGCCCATCGTTAGCATCTAGAGCACGTGTATCCTACACCCTCGTCTCCCATCGTTAGCATCTAGAGCACGTGTATCCTACACCCTCGTATCCCATCGTTAGCATCTAGAGCACGTGTATCCTACACCCTCGTCTCCCATCGTTAGCATCTAGAGCACGTGTATCCTACACCCTCGTATCCCATCGTTAGCATCTAGAGCACGTGTATCCTACACCCTCGTATCCCATCGTTAGCATCTAGAGCACGTGTATCCTACACCCTCGTATCCCATCGTTAGCATCTAGAGCACGTGTATCCTACACCCTCGTATCCCACCGTTAGCATCTAGAGCATGTGTATCCTACACCCTCGTATCCCATCGTTAGCATCTAGAGCACGTGTATCCTACACCCTCGTCTCCCATCGTTAGCATCTAGAGCACGTGTATCCTACACCCTCGTATCCCATCGTTAGCATCTAGAGCACGTGTATCCTACACCCTCGTATCCCATCGTTAGCATCTAGAGCACGTGTATCCTACACCCTCGTATCCCATCGTTAGCATCTAGAGCACGTGTATCCTACACCCTCGTATCCCATCGTTAGCATCTAGAGCACGTGTATCCTACACCCTCGTATCCCATCGTTAGCATCTAGAGCACGTGTATCCTACACCCTCGTATCCCATCGTTAGCATCTAGAGCACGTGTATCCTACACCCTCGTATCCCATCGTTAGCATCTAGAGCACGTGTATCCTACACCCTCGTATCCCATCGTTGGCATCTAGAGCACGTGTATCCTACACCCTCGTATCCCATCGTTAGCATCTAGAGCACGTGTATCCTACACCCTCGTATCCCATCGTTAGCATCTAGAGCACGTGTATCCTACACCCTCGTATCCCATCGTTAGCATCTAGAGCACGTGTATCGTACACCCTCGTATCCCATCGTTAGCATCTAGAGCACGTGTATCCTACACCCTCGTATCCCATCGTTAGCATCTAGAGCACGTGTATCCTACACCCTCGTATCCCATCGTTAGCATCTAGAGCACGTGTATCGTACACCCTCGTATCCCATCGTTGGCATCTAGAGCACGTGTATCCTACACCCTCGTATCCCATCGTTAGCATCTAGAGCACGTGTATCCTACACCCTCGTATCCCATCGTTAGCATCTAGAGCACGTGTATCCTACACCCTCGTATCCCATCGTTAGCATCTAGAGCACGTGTATCCTACACCCTCGTATCCCACCGTTAGCATCTAGAGCATGTGTATCCTACACCCTCGTATCCCATCGTTAGCATCTAGAGCACGTGTATCCTACACCCTCGTATCCCATCGTTAGCATCTAGAGCACGTGTATCCTACACCCTCGTATCCCATCGTTAGCATCTAGAGCACGTGTATCCTACACCCTCGTATCCCATCGTTAGCATCTAGAGCACGTGTATCCTACACCCTCGTCTCCCATCGTTAGCATCTAGAGCACGTGTATCCTACACCCTCGTATCCCATCGTTAGCATCTAGAGCACGTGTATCCTACACCCTCGTATCCCATCGTTAGCATCTAGAGCACGTGTATCCTACACCCTCGTATCCCATCGTTAGCATCTAGAGCACGTGTATCCTACACCCTCGTATCCCATCGTTAGCATCTAGAGCACGTGTATCCTACACCCTCGTCTCCCATCGTTAGCATCTAGAGCACGTGTATCCTACACCCTCGTATCCCATCGTTAGCATCTAGAGCACGTGTATCCTACACCCTCGTATCCCATCGTTAGCATCTAGAGCACGTGTATCCTACACCCTCGTATCCCATCGTTAGCATCTAGAGCACGTGTATCCTACACCCTCGTATCCCATCGTTAGCATCTAGAGCACGTGTATCCTACACCCTCGTATCCCATCGTTAGCATCTAGAGCACGTGTATCCTACACCCTCGTATCCCATCGTTAGCATCTAGAGCACGTGTATCCTACACCCTCGTATCCCATCGTTAGCATCTAGAGCACGTGTATCCTACACCCTCGTATCCCATCGTTGGCATCTAGAGCACGTGTATCCTACACCCTCGTATCCCATCGTTAGCATCTAGAGCACGTGTATCCTACACCCTCGTATCCCATCGTTAGCATCTAGAGCACGTGTATCCTACACCCTCGTATCCCATCGTTAGCATCTAGAGCACGTGTATCGTACACCCTCGTATCCCATCGTTAGCATCTAGAGCACGTGTATCCTACACCCTCGTATCCCATCGTTAGCATCTAGAGCACGTGTATCCTACACCCTCGTATCCCATCGTTAGCATCTAGAGCACGTGTATCGTACACCCTCGTATCCCATCGTTAGCATCTAGAGCACGTGTATCCTACACCCTCGTATCCCATCGTTAGCATCTAGAGCACGTGTATCCTACACCCTCGTATCCCATCGTTAGCATCTAGAGCACGTGTATCCTACACCCTCGTATCCCATCGTTAGCATCTAGAGCACGTGTATCCTACACCCTCGTATCCCACCGTTAGCATCTAGAGCATGTGTATCCTACACCCTCGTATCCCATCGTTAGCATCTAGAGCACGTGTATCCTACACCCTCGTATCCCATCGTTAGCATCTAGAGCACGTGTATCCTACACCCTCGTATCCCATCGTTAGCATCTAGAGCACGTGTATCCTACACCCTCGTATCCCATCGTTAGCATCTAGAGCACGTGTATCCTACACCCTCGTATCCCATCGTTAGCATCTAGAGCACGTGTATCCTACACCCTCGTATCCCATCGTTAGCATCTAGAGCACGTGTATCCTACACCCTCGTATCCCATCGTTGGCATCTAGAGCAGTGCTTCCCGAACGTTTTCATGTCAAGGACCCCCAAATTGACACTAATTAGCCCGTGGACCCCCCATTTGAAAAGATATGCCAGGGACCCCCCCATAAGAGAAGATTTTTACGGCTCTAGCAGTGACTCTCAACCAGTTTAATTTCAAGGACCCTCAGTTTGACATGCATTAGTCTACAAAAAAAAAAAAGAAGTCTACGGACCCCCATTTATTGGCATTTATATCTCTGGGACCCCAATTTATATAGTGAAATCAATGTTGATTTTGGTTCCATTTGTACACTGAGTTACAGACCCATAATGGTCCATTTGGTTCCTAACTATCATTTAGCTGGGGACCCCCTGGAACTCCCTCGAGGACCCTGAGAAGAACCACTGATCTAGAGAGACACTGTCCTGGCGTGGGCCATAATTGCCAGTTATGACAAGGGTGTTTTAGCTTAAGCCTGCTCTAGCCAATCAGCTGTAATTGTAACCTGTGTGGTCTGCCAAGTGGACCGTCAGCTAAAATGTTCTATCCCCCGTTCCCCACCGTGATGCTCTGCCTTGGCCCGGTGGTGAATGGGTGTCCAACTCAGTACTGGGCCATTGTCCTCGACAGCTGCGGCAACTCGAGAGGAGACCTCGGTCGGTACCTCTCCAGCTCCCTCGTGAAGTGAATGAGCTTATTGAGAAGACTTCAGACCGAGTTGAACGTTGGAACAGCCCGCTGCTGTAGGACCACAGTGTGATTTATTTCATTATATTCTTTTCCATTTTTTACTCAAAGACAATGAATCTCTGTGTGTTTGTCAGATGCCGGTCAGATACTCTGGTGTTCATGCCGGTCCAGTACGTTGTTATCCATTGTACCGTACACATTCAGATCTATGCGTGAGAGAGAGAGAGAGAGAGAGGAAATGCGCCACTAATATTCAGCTAA